>NW_009925711.1:3194-4168 GCF_000696875.1 Nestor notabilis | reverse complement strand
GAGCTCCAGCCGTGAATTCGGGTGGTGGTGGGGTCCTGAGTGCTGGGCTAACAGGAGAAAGTTTCACATAAATACTGTGCTTTTTCAGGAACAAAACTAGCCGCCTTTGTGCTGCAGAAGTTTGGCCTTTGTATAGCAAAGTAGACTGGGGGGGGAAAGCCCCTGGTTCATTAGCACATCCCAGAAGCCAGGTTATTTAATAAAAGCGTGACAAATTAACTCCTCCATTAACAAGCTGAGTGCAGCTAATACAAAGCATTAATAAGTCATGAGGAAAAACAAAGGCGGCATTTGTAATCCAGGCTCAACAGGACCGGTGAATGATCAAGGTGCTATCAATACGTTCACAGCTCCACTTGTCTCCAAACTAGCTGCTGTACAGATTAGGAGAACATGAACATTAATAAACGTTGTGCTTAATGCATAAGGACAAGGCCGCTGCCAGTATAACCAAGAAGAGATCTTAATATTAAAAACAGGTAGCATTTACTTCCCTGATATATGTGATCCATGCTTGGTTCCACACCATCAGTCTGAAAGTGTATGAACAGATCATTCTGAATCTGGGCAGAGGGCCAGAGGTACGCTGTGCTAATATGTATCTACCTTTTATTAAGATCCCTTCCTGAGTTTTAGATAGGCTGTGTAATTGCATGCTATCTAAGTAAGAAGGACTAAAGAAGACTGATGGGAGAAAAGGCAAGCAAGAAACAAAAAAGCAGATCTGAAGAAACAAATGGTTGTGTGTGGGTGAAGAACCTGCCGGGTGGAAGTGTGACATGCTGGTTTACAATAGACATAAGAAACTCAATCCTGCCTCTGTTCAGGCTCCTTCAGAGAGGAAAGATCAAATGGATCTCGTAGCAGGGAACTCCTGCAGCGTTGAAGGGCTTCTCTAGCACATGGGTTAGGAGTGCTACCAGAATTTAGAGTTGGGGCCTTTGTGTTTTCTGGCCAAATCTCAGAATTCCCAA
>NW_009925711.1:0-3163 GCF_000696875.1 Nestor notabilis | reverse complement strand
GTAGGGAAGCACAGGTCTCTCATTTCTTAACTTCTGAAAAATCACAAAAGAGCTCATGGCTGAAGCGTGAAGTTCTTGTAACTGCTCTGGGCACAAGCAGCAGTGGAAAATGTGACTCCATAATTCAGAGAATGACAGAAACCCTGGGATCTCCTCTCAAAAATTCTTTGGCTGCATTAACACAAATGACACCCTGGAGCACATTGTCTTTCCAAACTAATTGCAAGGAAGTTGCTGCAAGCCTCATTAGTACTGAAAACTTCACCTTTGCATTCACATCTCTGGCAGGTGTGACAGAGAAGTGAAGGTGAGAAGATGCCTCCAGCCTGCTTTCTGCTTCCCCCGAAGCTATTCTCTTAAGGTACAGATAAGTGTGTTGGTGTTTCTGCAAATAGGCATAACCGGGAGATGGTTTCATAACCTGGAGTTTCATCCCAACCCATGCTTGATGGGAGGGGTTGTACAACTGTCTATCTGCAACCACCAAGACACACACATCTCTCCTTGCCTGGCCGAGGTGTGAGATGAGAGTCCAGCAAGCAGCTTAGTTTCTGGATCCTAGGAAATGTGGAGAGCTTGGCAGCTTCTTCAGCAGAGCCTCAGTGCTCTTACCACTCCATGCTCTGGAGATGCGTGCTGGCAACTGCAGGGGTCACAAGCCTGGAAGGTGGGAGGGTAAAAGGATGAAGCATGGTGAAAGCACACACAGATGAAGAATGAAACTGCACCCAGGACCATGTTAGCATTTACACTGCTTAGCTTACCACTAGAGCTAGTCATGTGCAGATGCTTCTGCTCTAACATGGCCATGGTGCCAACAGTTGATTTTATTTTGCTTCAAGTTGTTGGGAAGTAAAATTATTACAGCCACTTTAGCAACCAGATCCTTATCCTGGTGGCTAAATCTAGCCTAGTATATGATTTCTAAATATAATGCGTATTATGTTGGTTATTGGTAAGGTCCTGTGTTGTCTTAATGTACCTCTTTTCCCAGGAGTTTTTGATTTAAACTGCCTTACCTATGAAAGATAAAGACAAAACCAGAAAGTACCCACTTTCACTGTCGGCCCTCTCCTTGCTGATGCCAGGTTCTAATTTTCTCACCAATGACATATCAGAATTGGGACTTTAGGAGAGGAAGAACCGACTCCAGAATCGTGTCCCAGGGCGCTGGGAGGGACACACCTACATGGGGTGAAGCTGGTGCCGCTGGCCTGGCATGTAGGAGGCAGACACAGGCAGGATGAGGTGCTGGGGGCAGAGGGCGCTGAAGAGCCTGAAGAACCAGATGCTGCACTCACTGCAATGGAAGCTGCAGGACAGAGGGGTGTCACTCTGTGCTGTTAATCACACCCTTCTAGATTGTGTGCCTCGCAGGTGACTTTGCAGCCTCATGCCTTGGCTTCTGACTGAGAAACCATATCCGCAAAGTCTGTGGAGCTCCATGACCCCGCTGCCTGGGGAGATTAGTCTGGATTTTTGGTTCTTTTCTCAGGCAATTCAGGGAAATAAGGTGGCTGCTGACTAAAAGGGACCTGGGCTGCAGAATCACAAGGGGAAGAGATGGGGTGAGTCAAGAGATAATGCCAACATTAAAAGATAAAAGAGATTAACATCTCTCT
Source organism: Nestor notabilis (assembly GCF_000696875.1). NCBI lineage: Eukaryota > Metazoa > Chordata > Aves > Psittaciformes > Psittacidae > Nestor > Nestor notabilis. The sequence continues at coordinate 1,541 of NW_009925711.1, read as the reverse complement.
GCACATGGAAAGCTGCGTGGGTGAAGCAAGAGTTTGCGATAGCTGTTTAAAAGGGGATGAGACAGCTAGGCATCCACATATTTTACTCTTAAAAAAAAAAAAAAAAAAAATCCATCCCAAAGCTGAGCTTAGCTCCAAAATCCATGTCAGCCAGGCTGGCAGTCAGGAGTCACTGGGACAGCCTGACTACAAGACCTTCGTGGCAGACCTGCACAGGGCTAACAGCTGATTTCTACCCGCAGACTCCAGCAAGAGGTTGCAAAAATGATTCACACAAACCACTGACAAGTCTTGAGACCGCAACGCTTGCCCAACGCAACAGTTCCATCATGTAGCTGGGTGACATACACCATGGTGGATGACCTGTTGAGGGTGTGATTAAAGAGGTAATTCTCTCTTCCTGTGCAGATGAGATTTAAGTGTGGCTTAAGTAAATTACTGAATGGCTTGTTATAGCCCTGGCTGAATTCCCTTCTGCCACAACAGGGCCTGTTTTTTACATCCAATTTGCTTTGAAGCCTAGAGCGTCACAACAGCAACCCAACACTTGCACCTCTGTGCTTGTCTGACACCCTTTATCTGGAAGACAGGACCCCCAGGACTGGCTGTGGATGGCTCTGAGGCACAGGCTAAGCCCCATCAATTTTCCTAATAGTTTCTGATGCTCATTCCCTGAAAGCTCCCCGTTGTTGACTGTGCCAGTCCATAGTTTGATCTTCAGGGAGTAGCTGATTGAAAGCCAGAAGCACTTTGCTCTCAGCTAAAGCTTTTTTAGCAGAAGCACGCTTTATTCACAGCATGGCACAGATAACCGTGCAGACCTTGAGGAGGGTAACAACCCCAAAAGCCTTCTGGTTTCCACCCCTGCTCTTCTATCCCCCTGAGAGTCTTTTGGCATCTGATCTGTGTTCTGGAGAGGATCTGAACCCCTCCAGCTCCATCCCTGCACCACCCTCTCCCCTCTCCCCCAGACTGAGCTCTGCCCTTTGGTTTGGCATTTGTATGGTCCATTTTTTGACGAAATTTAAAATCACTTCTAGCACCTTGTGATCTTTCACCCCATCTCTTGGTATTTTTCCATTTACATCCCAGGAGGACTGGCCCAAGGGGCCTTACCCACCGGCCTCCATCATCCTGCCCTGCGCAGCCGTTCAGTCTAACGGCTCCATTTCAGCTTCTCAGGCATTGCCCAGTTCTTGCCATAAAATGGAAGATTTAATCGTCTTTTGAAGGCTGTTCATTCTCAAGGACTCAGAAGAGGAATGGGACCTGTAGAAGCGAAAGAGACCCACGCTGCCATGCTGCCAGAACAAAGAACATGCTAAAGCATGGACTTAACAGCTGTGGCCCTTCACACAGGTTATTTCGAGGTGCAAAAGCCCCGTGACGCTGCCACAGCACCTCACGTCCCCAAGAGAGGCAGAAACTTTGCTTCCTTGTCGTTAAACGGCTGCTGGGGACGCGATGGAGCCGGGGAGGCGGCGTTCGCTGGGGGACTGCAGTGCCGTAGCCCTGCGGGAGCTGCGCCCAGTCCTGTCTCC
>NW_009925710.1:2920-9580 GCF_000696875.1 Nestor notabilis | reverse complement strand
AGGGGGGGGTGGTTGTGAAGGAGGAGAGGGGAGAAACAGTTTCAAATGTACCACTACAGGTTCCATTAACACCAGCATCTGATGAAAAATAACTGCAAGGGATATTCTCACCATCACCACACGTGCAGACTTTTTTTTCTCCAGATTTAAACAAAAAAACCCACAAACAATGCATTTTCATTCTTTGATGTTTAGTGTTATTTGTGTGTAAATTAAAGCCAACTTTCTCATGTCTTGAACATGAGAGGCTAAATGAAAAATTTAGCCGTAGCAAATGTTTATGAATGGCTAAGAATCACTCAGAAAAAAAAAAAAGCTTGAAAAGAATGAATTCTGGAAGACTGTGAGAGAGGAATTTTCCACAGTGATTCACTGTCTGACTAGTTCATAAAGGACATGGGATCCCCAGTCAAACTTCAAAACAATCTATGGCCAAAAGAATGTAATTGAAATTGGTCTCTGCTTACATTGACTGGTCAGCTGTTGCAATGCTTTCACAGCTATGTCTTTTTTTATCATCACAGTGGGTATGAATATCTTCCTCCAGGGAAACATGGTTCTTCTTACTTTCAGATTTAGAACTTGCTGAGGCATAATACGAAAAAGAAATATGTTTTCTGACTATATGCCAAGTACATCCTTAATGAGGAAAGAAGACCCGCATTTTTGTTTGTTTGTTGGTTTGTTTGTTTGTTTTCCAATGCTCAGGAAAGCTTAGGTTATGAAAAAAAAATTCACAAATGCCTAAATTCTAGATTTTTTTTTTAATAACATCTGATTTATAACAAAGTAATAGTTTGCAATCAAACCCTGGCCTGTGGTTACCTAACATATTTTTCTCTGAAAGTAAATTTGCTTGAATATGGCCCTGGTTCTTTCCCTTGTTTCTCTACAGTTCTCCATACTAATGGGTCTGAGTAGCAGTAAAGATCTGGATTTGATGCTTTACGGAGTTTAGGTGCAAATGGCTGCTTTAAAAAATTCTAGACATGGGTCAGACATAAAAATTACCAGTTTGCCTCCAAGTATAGCAGTCCCATTTCACAATCTCCGATGGGTATATTCAGCATCATTAAGATGACACAGAGTTTACAGTATTCCTTGTAACTAGGCTTAGGCAGGAAAAGAAACCCCACCAAAAGGAGGGCTGGATTTTGTAAAAATATTTTTTTTTTCTAAATAAACATAGCCTTTCTTCTTTTAGGATAATTTTGTCACTACAGGGATCTTCGGCTTAACATTTTTTCATTCCACTCCCCACCCTGTTTATTTTATTAGTGATATAAAAGACTTCTTTTGTCAGTCAAGTTGTTCTGGATTACCTGATTTTAATGTTAGGATGCTGTCCTATTTTTCCTTTGCATACTTACTGCTATCTCAGTGTTCAGAGATTGTCCTCAGTCACCTCCTTTGCACTTAAATGCTGTATGCAGACTTCTAATCATGCCTTCTAAGAAAACTAACAGCAGTAATTCATGTTTTAATTTTGAAACTTTTTGGTCTGCTTTTATAAGGGAAGACATTCTTCTTCTTTGTGGTCATAAAATAGCCACAAATTTCTTGTAATCCCTGGAATTAAAAAAAAAAAAAAAGAAATCCTGTCTGTTTCTTGCTATCTTCCAGAATATTGGAGGCAAAATCAATTGTTTCCACCTTTCTTTATGTATTCATTTAGCCAAACAGTCTAATATCAGGGAATTATTCTTAAAATTAGGAATTAAAATTAGGAATTATTCTTAAAATTAAGTGTTATTTAGCTCAGGTTCTCTCTAATCATCAAATATTTATTTTCTCAAAATTTGAAATATCAAAATAGTTTGCATGTAAAGGCTTGCTTAACTATATTGAAGATCAGTCTGAGTTTGATCACTGATGTTTGAGCTTGAATGTAACGTTTAAAAAATAGTCTCAATTTAAAGTAAAACAGAATAACTGACATCTAATTTTTGTCTGAAACTGGAAAAAGAGAATCCTGTTTTCTCTACATGAAATTATAAGCACAAATTTGTAATGAGAATCAAGAGGGGATCTCTTCTGACAGACAATACTGTAGGTAAATCTAATCCCCAGAAAGTAGCATAGTAAGTCAAAGAATGTTACCCCATAATGTCTGAAATCAGCTAATTTCCATCTGAGCTAAAGTGCATATAACTAAAAAAAATAAGACATTTTAAGATTGGAAGGGTGTGCCACACCCCTGTAGAAGTTTCTCCAATAGTTTATAATCTTCATTACTGAAAAAAAAAAGAAAAAAAATGTTCCTTTCATCAGCTTAATATTTCTAACTTGAGTTTACAACATCACGGTCTGTTTACACCTTTTTCATCAAAAACAGAGCTCTATCTCATCTCCCTCAGTCTTCCAAACACAACATGTACAACATGTATATTATTAAGTTATGTGATTAAGTTATAAGTTAAATAACCGCTTCTCATACCAGTTAGGAAGGCTGAGTTTATTTGATTAGGTATCTAGACTGCAAGTTACATTTGCTAAATTCATATACCTATTTTGATGTTAGAACCTAACTATATTTGTCTAACTTTAAAGTATCCTGAGGGCTAGACACTTGTGTAAGAACACCATTAGGATCTAAAAATACCAATAAACTTTGTCTGCTGACTTCTTATCATTGAAGATTATGAAATATTAAGAGAATAAAGCTGTCTTGTATATTGCTTCAAGTCTTTCTGTTTCTTTACACCAGTTTGAAGACATAGTGAGATTAAGAATCAGTAATACTTCTTTTATAATACAGCAGTGAAATAAAGGAATGGGTTAGTGAATGAACAAGAGTCATACCATAGCCTTCCATATAAATAAACCTAATTTAATTTAAAAGCCTAATTTAATTTTAAAAAGTGGTGGAATTAAAGTTTGCTACACAGCTACTGTAGCTTTAAGAAAGTCTGTGGCATTGTATTGTGAGATTTGAATCAGAGAACAAACTTAAAAAGATGAGCCTGATGTCTTTATGTGTTTTATACCATGTGGAAATATCTCTTGAGAAGAAGTTTAGGAGTGAGCAGATATGGTAATTAATCTTTTCTTGAAGCATGTTGGGATGAATGGTTTAATTCATAAAGCCCTAAAGATACGACAGTCATCAGGTCAAAAGCGACTAACCACAAGATATGCTTAGAAGGGCTGCAATGGGCCTGAGAACTGAAGAAAGCAGCAGGAAAGTGTTCAGGAGATCTATGCGTGCAATATAAGAGAGCTTGCAAATTGAACACGTTGGTCTGCATTAAGGCATGTAACAACAATGTAGAAATGATGGGATGAGCATAAAACCAGTGAAATGGTATTAATTCTGGTGTATAATAAATGCTGAAAAGGTACTTACGTTCTTGAATGAAAGGTAACCTCTATGTACATATAAATTGCAGAAATACAGTAATGTTTACTTTTACCAAATGTCTAATTACCCACATCTGTATTTTGTTTGAGGACACAAATTTCAGATTAATCTCTGAATTAATCTAATCTTGTAAATGATACAGCAGGCATATATATCTACTATGTTTTCTCAGTCCACATTAGGGAAGGAATAAACTCCTTATTCAGTAAAAATACAGGTAGCAACTCTGTAAACTGAATCACTGAAAAATTCTTAGATTCAGACTAAGGATTCTGGATAGGAGGTCTGATAAGAGACCTGACTCATGTCTATTCCCACTGTTTCTAAAACGGCAGGAGTGCACTGCCTTGCCTTGTTGGAAAATGACTAGCAAGTAGGATCAAAGTCTGCTTTTACCTAGTCCATCAATAGTTGTTACTAGGACAGGATTTAACTCTGTCTATCCTTTTTTTCAGATGGTAGAAACATAGCTTCATTCTCAGTAACATTCTGAAAGGAACAAAGGCTCTACCTAACATCAAAGAAGGAAAAACATGGAGAGAAAGCTGCTGTCCATGCAGGAAGAATCAGAAGAAGCTGCTCTTTCCATCAAAGTGCACAGCTATTGCCCTATAAAGAACTGCAGCTAATGGGAAGAGCCCTTGGTTACCTAGGTTCATCCACAAAGATCTCAGTCAACTTGAACCAAGCTGCTCAGTGACATCAGATGTACAAATCATAGAATCATAGAACCATAGAATAGTTAGGGTTGGAAAGGACCTTAAGATCATCTAGTTCCAACCCCCCTACCCTGGGCAGGGACACCTCATGCTAAACTATGTTGCCCAAGGCTCTGTCCAATCTGGCCTTGAACACTGCAAGGGATGGAGCATTCACAACTTCCTTGGGCAACCCATTTCAGTGCCTCACCACCCTCACAGAAAAGAACTTCTTCCTTATATCTAACCTAAAGTTCCCCTGTTTAAGTTTGAACCCGTTACCCCTTGTCCTACCACTACAGTCCCTAATGAAGAGTCCCTCCCCAGCATCCTTATAGGCTCCCTTCAGACACTGGAAGGCTGCTGTGATGTCTCCACGCAGCCTTCTCTTCCCCAGGCTGAACAGCACCAACTTTCTCAGCCTGTCTTCATACGGGAGGTGCTCCAGCCCTCTTATCATCCTCGTGGCCCTCCTCTGGACTTACTCCAACAGCTCCATGTCCTTTTTACGTTGAGGACACCAGAACTGTACACAATACTCCAAGTGAGGTCTCACGAGAGCAGCTGTGTTCAGAATTAAACATGTTAACAGTACACTACAGTAAAAGGGAAATCTGGATACTTTTGCTAACATAGCTATAAAATGTATGAAAAGCAATGTATGTAAGCAAGCCAAGTAAGGCTTTGGTCTCTAAAAACGTATGAAATACTGGGAAGGTGGTTGTACCACAGTTCTATCCTTGCCACAGAGCTGTACCCTTCTTTGTTCTACTAGAAAGGAAATCCTGCAAGTGCTCAGGGTTTGTTTCTGTCTAGATTTTAATGTTTTAAAATTAGAAGAATCCAGACCCAGCTCCTTCCATGCAAGTAGCTGTGCTCCAGGAAATCATGATTAGCTGTAAAAGAAATTGAAGGAAGTGGTTGCTTTGTAATAGATAGATTATGTATTGAAGGTGTCCAATAACTGATAAAAGAAGTCTGCATCTCACTGTTTTCTAATAAAACATTTGCTAGGTCCACCATATTTTGTAGACAATGAAGCAAAAAACCAAACCAATTACACAATAAAAACGATGATCATTAAGTACAAAATTACTTTTACTGAACATTGCATGGTAGTAGACACCATTATGCTGTTAATACAAGCTGAAATAAAAGCCTGTTTTAACGTGCATCTAATCTCCACATACACCTATGATCAACAAACTATCTTATCAAGGGCCTGTAGGATTTTTCTGTGTCCATGTTACTCATATGATCACATGGTTTCAATAATTTGATACAATTCTTCTATCACATATAACATTTTCTAGCATCCTTCATGAAGTTTTTCTTTTTCCCAAAAGCTATCAAAAATTATACCAGATTATTATCCATGGAGCACTTACATCTCACTCATTATGAAAGAAAAATGCTGAAATACATGTTTCAAAATTAATTAATTCTGAAATCTATTGTCTATCAAACCTATCAAAAGATGTAACATACGGAAAATGAAGGTATGTCAATTTACTCTGAGCTACATACTAAATAAAGACATGTGATTAGCCCCATGGACTTGTGAGAAAGAAACTCCACCTTGCAGTAACAAAAAGCCATCCTATAATACTTGATAAAAGTAGAAAGTGAGGATAAAAGATGAAGATGACATAGAAGACAAAAGGGAAGATAAGAAAGCAAGTAAGGACTGGAGAGCTGTGCTACAACTGCTCATTGCTCAGTGTAATGCATAAGTAATAGTGCTGATCCTAAAACAAAATCTTCTCAAATGCCTAGTACTAATAGAATAATAATAATACACCTTTGTTTGCAATGCTTTATGATTAATCACTGTCAAGTTTTGAAGTGGAAAAATATGCAGTAGGAATGAATCCTTTATTCTCCAGGCTTCCAAAGAACTTTCTTAGGTTATTTAAGAAGTTTCAACAGTGAAATACATATACTTTTTCAAACAGAAAGACTAAAGGAACAAGTATAGGTCTTCCAAAACCTTTATAATAAAGCTAACTCCGAAGTTTGTATTGACATATTCAAATCAAATGCATATTTTCAAATCCCAAAAGATCTCAAAAATTACTAGAAATTTGAATATTAGAATTTCAACTTTTACAAATTTTGAATTTTGATAGCAGCCAAAATGCTACAACTTCAAGACTATTTTTGTGCATATGAGAAAGATCACAATTGGCCAAAGATTTACAAAGTTCCACTGAATTTAGTATTTGAAAAGGCAGTTTCATTAATGCCTTTACCACCATTACAAAGTTTTGAGTGATGGCAAGATGGAAAAGCAGAAGGAAATTTCCAATACTGTGCTGGTTTTTGCTGGCATAGGCTAAATTTTCTTCATAGTAGCCAGTAGGGAGCTACTGGATTTGTGATCAAAACAGTGTTGATAACACAGGGATGTTTTTGTTGTTGCTGAGCAGTGCTTACACAGAGCTAAGGCCTTTCGTGCTCCTCAAACCGCCCCACCAGCAAGCAGGCTGGGGTTGCACAAGGAGCTAGGAGGGGACACAGTCAGGACAGCTGAACCCAACTGACCCAAGGGATATTCCACACCAGATAGTGTCATGCTCAGCATGTAAAACTGGGGGGAGG
>NW_009925710.1:0-2889 GCF_000696875.1 Nestor notabilis | reverse complement strand
GCTGGACGTTGGGAGTGATGGTGCTTGTCTTCCCAAGTAACCGTTCTGTGTGATGGAGTCCTGCTGTCCTGGAGATGGCTGAACACCTGCCTGCCCATGGGAAGTGGTGAATGAATGCCTTGTTTTGCTTTGCTTGTGCACACGGCTTTTGCTTTACCTGTTAAAGTGTCTTTGTCTCAACCCACAAGTTTCTCACTTTCTGATTCTCTCCCCCATCCTGACATAGGGAGAGTCAGTGAGCGGCTGCGTGGGGCTGAGTTGATGGCTGGGATTAAACCATCCAAACAGACAAACAGTAAAAAACAAGCAACAGCCCTGAAAAGCACAAACAGCTTCTGCCCTCTGTTTCTTGTGGTTGTTTTCTGTACAGATGGACTGACTTATTTTAGAATACAGAGTAGCCAAAAGTGAAAATAAAAGGAATATGGGAGGAAAAAAAAAAAAATTAAATCAGAGAGAATTGCAGAAAAGCACTAGTGATAGCTTGTCTGAGGATAAATTTAATTCCAATTAAAAAAAGTAACATTATATATATATATATATACACACACACACACACAACAGTTTAAGACACCCAAGTCTCTGTGTACTATATCCTTCTAAAAGAAGAGAAGTCAGGCACAGTGAGATTGCTGTGCTCATGCATTTCCACACTGTGGCATGTGCTCCAAATTCAGGTTTCAGATCTCGGCTCCCTGGGTCAATAAGTCAGTGTTCAAATAAAATTCATTTGAGTTTTTGCAAAATCGTAAATTATTCGCTAGCCTGGGATAGCCCTTTTCACCAAGATGACTTTACTTAATGAACTAATTATTGGCAGGGTTTCCAAATGAAGTAAACTATGTGCACAGCAATCCTAGTGATCAAAGTCCGTCTACCCTCCACTCATACTTTCACAATCTTTTCCTCTGCTGTGAAATTTCTCCTCACTTGCTTTAAGATTCACCTCTTGCAAATTAAAAAAGCCATGAAGCATGAGACCATAGTTGGCAGCAGAGAGCAGAAAAGGAACACTAAGGGTCTTCAGCTTCTCTGTTAGCCTCTTATCTCCAACCTAACGTATACATTCCCAAAATAGCATTGTTCTCTGGAATCTCCCTCCAGATGAGAAAACCCACAAAAAACCTAGTGTTGCACAAAACTTCCATCTTTGTCCCATACCATAACTCCCCCATGTCCCATGAGAAGATTGTCCTACACTGACCTATGCGACACAGAACAGGAATGCTTAGTTTCCTTACTATCACCTCTCGTCAAGCCCAAAAGTATTTAATGAAGGAAATATGTCATCCATGCACTTAAAGAGACTCCAGCAACTGCAGTGCTACAGAGGTGTTTGGAGTAAAACCCTATATGGAAAAAGGACATGAAGAGTGAAAAACTATGTGCAATAGAATTAGCCATTGATTGTCTTCTCTGAGGCTGTCTGATCATTTGTTGGATAATGGTATGCTAATGTCCTAGAAATCACCTTTAGCCATCTGTGTGGCTGCTAGATTCAGGTCAGTCCTTTAGAAGCTGAAGGGCAATGATGCCAATGATAAAAGTCCAGAGGCAATCCCACATGGGACTTCCTAAATTGAATTCTTGCTCTCACAGCATTACTGTGCTTTCTTCCAAGTTGCATGTCTCATATTGGCATGGCAAGCCAAGCTGAACTTGGGCACAGTGAGTGCATGATTTAAAATCAAAGCAAACATATTCTGTCCATTTTTAACAAGGTATAGTGAAATGATGCTTATGGCACTGGAGAATATGGCACTGGAGAATATATAGTCAGCCTAGGTCACTCAAACAGAGGCAGTGAAATGAAACAGGTAAGGATCTATCAAAAAGAAGCACAGCACAATGGCATGTACATAGAGTTACCTGCTAGAGTAGTAAATTCTGAGAAATAATCAAAACCATGTCTTAATAGATAACTTAGATTTCATTCTCACAGCTAGCCAGAAGGAAGTTCAGCTTCTCTGAAGTGCTCAATCTAGTGACTTAGTGACTAGCAGAGAAGACAATAAAGTTACTTACACTATAGATTTCTGGTATTCTCCTATTGAGCACATTCTTACTACTTTTAGAACATCTGTCAAAATCTCTCTCCAAGTCTCCTCAAGTCTTATGTCTACGAAGTCAGGATCATCCCAGTACAATGGGACTTAAATGATCCACTCAGAATCAGTTTTGCCAGAGAGGATGTGACTGGAAAAAGGTACTCTCATGTAAGGTTGGGTATGCAGATTTCCACTCCCCTTAGAAATGAATAACTCTGTCAGAACGGAAACCTGTTCATTACAGGAAAACAGCATGTACTTGGACAGTTACAGTGGAGTTTGAATATAAATTCATCCCCTGGCTTATTTCACCACAACTTCATAGAGAGGTGAAAATTCTAACCAACACTTCTCAGACCACATATGAGCAGCAAACACCTGCTTGTTGATTAGTCATGAAGAAAAATGAGATGAGTTCAATGAATAAATGATTTGTTTGTCACTGAAGGGACTAGGAAAAAGGCATATTATTATTATGAGCAAAAGCCAAAATGGACAAAATGATCCCCTTCTAATGAAATTGTATGTATGACAGGAAAGGAACCTTTCTGTACTTCCTCAGAAGGACTTAGTTTCATATCTTTATTTGCAATAGGTGTTTTGGTTGGTTGGTTGGGGTCGTTTTTTTTGGGGGGGGGAGAGGGGGAGATGTTTTGGTTTCGGTTATTTTTTTTTTCTCACATTTGTGGCTGAAAGTTGCCTGTCAGCTGTCAGTTTAATTAGATCTTGCTAACAAAACCCTTATGGGTCTGACTAAAGGTTCGTCTAGCCTGATGGCTCTATTTCTGGCTATGACTCATAATATAAGAGCAGAACTGTCGTGGTTTAAGCCCAGCCGGCA
>NW_009925709.1:0-18730 GCF_000696875.1 Nestor notabilis | reverse complement strand
ATATATAAAGAAAAAAAAAAAAGATTGCTTGCCAAGATAGTCTATATATTTGTATTCAATTACAGTTCAGTCACAGGTACTAGACATTAATGTTTGCAGCTGTTGTTCTTCAAGCTGTGGTGTTAATGTATGCAAGCACAATAGAGTCCTTCAGAGCATATTGCTTAGCCTAAACCCCAGGTTTTAATCATGGCTCACTTGAGATGGTTTGAGATAATTCTCTCAAGTCCAGCCATCATTAGATCACTGGACTGAAATTACTACTGCTCAGTATAACATAAGGAGCGGTTGTCCTATTTGATTAATGTTGCTTCATTTTTTCACAATCAAATATTTATATAAACATATAAACTAAACTTCTGGTTACTTTTGGTTGTTCAATATACGTATAAGTTTCCCCTTTCTGAATCTGCAAGCTTTCACGTCTAGCACATTTGCCTTCCAAGTAAGCGCTATTTAGCAACAGTACACTTGGATCACATGTAGTACCAAGCACTGACCCTTACACATAGCTGTAACATTTTATCAAGTTCTACAGGTTACTCTTACACTAATTTGCAAATAACTGAAGCCAAGGCCTGCAGCCAGAGATCCAAGCACAGCGAGTAATTACATGAGCCATGCAAACTATGTATGTACTAGACAGAAAGTAACCAGCAATTGCTATACATATATAATATCGTAACAGGAGAAGAACTACTTGGGAAGAAGCAGGTGTTGCCATTGCTTCAGACCTCTATTTTAGGACATCAGCACATAGCCCAACATTGTCTAAGGCAACATTTCTGCATTGTAACTCTTCACCTTGTGTATCCTCCCCAGAATGCTTATACAATCAATGCACAGTTATACTACAGTCAAACCACTAACCTTGCACCTGATCAGTATAAGAAAGTACAGAACCTACAACCATTTAAAGAAACCAAATGAAGGTTGTGTGCTACAAACCCTGACTACATAAGTATCTGAACAAAAAAGGAGCTAAGTTACCTTTGAGATGCCACCTCAACCACTAAAGAAAACAGCACCTTGGCAGTGACATTATCTGATAAGTGCTAACTCAGCACTGCTAAAAGCTCACTACTTTTTTTTATACAATATACCTACTTTTTAGTAAATAACAACTGAGTCTTTGCTTTTGTCCTCTGCAGCTGCACTTGAGAGGAATAGCTAAGTGACTTCTGTTGTAAAAACTGCAAGCTCCAGTTTACTGTGAAAATGCCTGGTTCAAGAAATTATATGGAAAGAAAACAGCACACAGAAGTCAGTATCTGAATCTGGTGGTTCGAGATAGCTAAATTACAATTAGCTTTACAACAATAGGTGCTGGAGATTTTAGGGATGAACAAAAATAAAGAGGTTGGATACTGTTAACTGATGTTGCCTGGAAGTAGCCCAAGTTCAGGATAATCTTCCAGCAGCTCCCACGTTATTATCGGCTACTGTTATTACTGCCCTGACTGGTTTGTTTTTTTTGGGTTTTTTTTTCGAAACAAAGAAAAGCAAGACAGATGTGAAAGATAAAAGTAGTAAATGGATTAGGATAAAATTAGATTGCATGAACACATGACAGCATGGCAGAGTTATGCAATTATGTGTTTAATTTTCTAAACAATACTAGAAACATTCTATTGATGTCACACATTAGCTATAGCAGAATTTCACTGTTACCATCTTTTGGCCATTTTTTTTTTCCTTGAAGATTTTTGGCTTCCCCCACCCTCCCCCCCCTTTTTTTATGTTGTGGCGAACATATCTCACCCTTTAGACTGTTGTGATTTACGATTCTAAATGTTCTTCATATTGGCAAGGATACGAAAGGTCCTATTACCACTTTAATTGGCAAGTTAAGCCTTATATACAGGCCCTTATTTAGTCAATGATGTTATTTAAGCCTAAGGTCAACCTTGAGAGAGGCTGACTTGGGAAGATCCCTGGCAAACAAAAATGGGTAAGTCTTTCTAACAAAACCAAACTTTGGTCATGAAATGAAAATTACATGTTCAAAATTAATCTAGAACCTTCCATACCATCAAGCTTTCTGAATTTCGCATTGATCACAGAGACTGTACTTCCTGATTCAGCTTCTTTCAAAGTTGTTTTCTCAACAAGGCACCAGTGGATACAACTTCACAGCTTATTGCTTATGCAGCTGTACGACAAGAAATAGGAACTATAGTCCGGTAAGCAGTAAAAGGTCATTAACAAGAGCTTCTGTAACTTACCTGCAGTTAGCCTAGCCAGGGCATTCACATGACTCATCAAATTGTGGCATTTCAAAGCAAAAAGGACCAAAAGCCTGAGTAAGAAAAATATTTTATCTTCTGATAAAATTCTCTTCTTTAATAAAGGAAAATATTTAATATTACCGATATATTTTCTTAGGTGGGAACCTGTATTTGCAGGTGATAACTTACTTTCTACCTCCTTGAGGAAACTCAGTATTTTATAACAACTTAGTGATTAGAATGTGTTCTATCCTGGAAGAACTGTATGGCTCTTTAAGCAATATTTACAACAAACGACACAGCAAGTTGTTTTAGACCTCACCATTAGTTTCTGTCTAGCTGTTTTAGCAGCTGCTATGTGCTGCTCTTAAACAACCCTACGAGCATACCATATAGCAGAGCTGTGTATAGAAGAGAATGGGGCCAAAATACCTAACAAACAATTCTGAAACTCAGGATGATTTGCACAAGTAAAGCAAAGCTGTTCTTCATCAAGCCAAGTTTGATATACTAAGCTCTTACTATTTCACACATTAAATTGAAGTAACAATGGGAGAATGTTCACATCACTGGTGAAGACTGGATAATCACACATCCTATACCCTTCTCCAGTAACACCATTATATTCACTTCTATGAAACAAACTTTGGCCAGTCCAGTAAGTTTGTCTTTCCAGTGCTTCATAAAAGTGATGCTTCAAAACTACAAGAATGGAAAATTAGTCCTATAGTAGTTGCTGAGTTTTCCTTCTCTTGTAAAACACAAATTTATATTAACACACATTACTGAAACTTTTTTGTAAGTGCTATCATAGTTAATATTATGTATGTAATAAGCAACCAAATCTTCCATCTTCATAAAAATGAAAGTATTGAAAAGAGTTTCAAGCACTACAAGAAGTATAATTATTATAAACATGAGCATATAAATGTGGCAAGTAGAGAAAACTCTTGACATTTTTGAAAGCTCACATTTTTTGTTACATTGTGTAAAAATAAAGTGATAAATACATATGTAACATCCCAGTTGAAACAACTTGGTGATTCAGTCATCAGAAGTGCTAGTCACCATCAGCCACTCTCTGTATCTTCACCTATACCAGGTTACCTACAACTATTTCCAGGGATGGTAATAAAGTAACTAAAATAAATGAAGATGATGAAGGCTGAATTCTAAACTATTCAGGCAGGACTATTTCCAAGACATCTGCAAAACCTTACAAAGAAAGCAAGAGTTTTAAATACAGTCTACAGCAACTCACAACTCGCACAGAAAATGTTTAGGGTCTGCAGATTTGAAAGTTACCATTATTCTATGCATTTTAAAACCCACACTCCTTATTAATTCTAATGTACGTAAATGGTACATAAGAGAAAAAATGTGAAGTTTTAAATGAAGGTTTGATATACATTATAAATACAATCACTTCCCACACATATTGACTGATCAGGAAACCAAAGCTTATTAATCCCTACTCACACTTCATCCTGTGAAGGTCAACATATATGCAGCAAAGAATCTTTTGTCCTGTAAATGTTCTTCACAAAAAAGTGTTCTGGTGACAACAAATGCAGGCATAACATGCATGATCAGACTGAGGTCTTCCAAACTGTAAAGTCTACCTTTCCCACCTTTGGCTACACATGAACTATAAAGTCTATTGACATCGATCTTTTAGAAAGTGCAATAGAAATGGATATGCATTTCAGAAGAAGGATATACTAGTAACATGGAGTATATAATACTGACAGTTCGGGAGTTTTAATTTTATTTTTGTCAAAATGTTAAGTGACTGCACTGACTGTATCAACATTTTTACACATTATCAAACAGCTTCTGAATTCCACTAACTACTAACATTAAATACCCTTAATATGTACTAGGTATATAGGTCTTCTGGGCGGCTTCCATATACAGAAAGGATGAGACAGTGCAGTCGAACTTCAGGGGGAATCTTGGGAGATGGAAGTCATTTGGCCTTAAGCATTTTAGTGACTCATTCGAGGCATTTTAGTATATATTCTAAGCTTGATGATCCTCGTACTCCCGCTTGTACATGGTACTGCTGATGCAATTTGAAAGCATGTTAAATCTTCAGTGTTTAAATTAGTTCTGCATCTTCTGCTAAACAGTTTTTTCAAGTCACTGATTTGAAACTCTATTGTTTGTACAAGTGATTTGTAAAGGATTTTATTCAAGTTACAGTTCTTTCATCTTACATTGTTACTGGAGAGAATTCAAGTTGTTTCAGTTGGGTAAAGGGAAGTTGATTTTCTGGTACATGCTATTGGAGAACCCGGTTAAATGCCGAAGTGGCTGAAATGCTCAAGATTGACAGAGATGTTTGCTGTGGACTAAAAACAGCTCAGGCGTGTGCTGACTACTTGTCTTACTGAGGAACTAGCACTTGCTTATTTGGATAAAAGCCCAGTAGAAGGAACAAACCTGATGTTACTACTGACTTGTTCACCTTACTTTGCTGTTGTCTCTGCTGTTGCTTGTAGTGACTGAAGCTGCCTCTCGCCACTGAAGACATGAAGTGCCAAAAAAGGGAACTGGAAACAATAGCTTACCTGATTAACAGACTGGCCATCAACTCCTATTTACAGCTGAACCACACCTGTTAAGACAGAGCTTGACTGCCAGCAGATGTACCATGGCTGACAAGCACAGCCACTGAGATAATTTTACTGTCTATAGAAGTCTGAGTTTATTATATATGTGAACTATTATCATGTGCCATTTGCAAAATCTGTGTTTCATGAAAGAAGTCAATGAACACATGACTTTAAAATTAGTGTCCTGAGATTTAATTAAATCCATTCTAAATAACTGCATGCCAAATTTACTTTTCTTCTCCTCCCTGCCAGCCACTCTGTTTTAGTTTTTGGAATCCGTATCTAATGCACCTGGCAGCATTTGGCGGTCTGGTCACAGCACTGCCATGGGAACTGAGAAAGAAGCAATATTCACAGCTGGATTTCAATATGAATCATATCCAGTCAGCATGGCAGGGGATTAGAAAAAAGGCACAGAGATCAGGCAACTCACTTGCTGCATTCTATAAAAATGTGGGAACATCACTAGCAAACTTGCTGTTTATTACCAAAGATATTAATCCCCCTTCAGACACTGCAAAGCAGAGCTTGAGCACAGGACAGATTCCCACAACAGCCACCAGTAGGGCTAAGAAAAAATAGGGAAATGTATGCTTGTATTAATTTGGGATTATTGCTTGGTCTCAAATCCTATTAAAAAGGATTTTAACTCACTAACATTGTCAGGTTGAAGAGTTGAAGAATTTTGCCTGATTGTAACAAATCTGATATTATTCCAGCAGACCTGCATTGACACCAATTCCCCAAAAAAACCCAAAACTGAAAAAGAAAAAAGAAAGAAAAAGAAACTGACAAGGAATTAGTCAGATCTATTTTAGGAGTTAAATTGATCATGACTATATTTAAACTTGCAATTGTTTTGTAACAATACATTGTATACTATTATGATATGTCCAGTGATTTCTTTCTGAAATAGCATTTTTTTAATTTAAATTGTAGAAAGAAACACTGGTAAAGCATGATGCTGAGTTCATGCAGTGCAATGTTGCTTTGTCTAACTGGTGTAGAGCAGGCTAATATGAGGCAGCTTGCAAAAGCAGAACTCATTACATATAATTACATCTTGTATATATCTCATGTATATGTATATATCATATGACATGTATACATACCTCATATATATAATGTACTATCATTAGATATAATACAACATGCAATGTTATACAATGCATCTATGAACATTTCTGCTCTATGTCCTTGAACAAAAAAAATAGATTTACAGTTTATTCTATAGATCCATGCTAAACAAAATGTAAGGAAGGTGTAAGAGAAACAGCCCAAGCAACATACCATCTCCAACAGCTGCAGCCTGTAACATCAAGACCTTTAGAAACATGTCCCTAAGTCAGTTATCTTCATTTTGATAGGAAGAAATCAGCTTTCTCCTCTAATCATGATTTAAGTCTTCATTGTCCACCTGTTATATCTGCAAAACTCTATTTGCCTTTTCTCCTTTCTGCCATCCTTGCCTGATACAGCCTTTCAACATACTATCTCCTAGCAAATGCTTTTTCCCCCCCATTGTATTGCCAACTTTTACTCCCTGCATGTGTTCTCAGTTTTGTTAATAGGTTTGCCCAGTTTGTCACTACATGCAAAACAGAGAGCTCACATTGTATCTTTGCCTAGGACTATTTCCTTGCTGAAGGAATATTGTAATAAAAGTGTAATATTGTAAAATAAGATTTACAGTATGACAAATTTTCCAGTGCATCGTATGATACACAGATAAACATTTAATTAAAAGAAGCAAACAAACAAATAAAAAAGAACACTTAAGCAACTCCCAGTACACACCTGTTCAGAAGCAACTCAAGTTTTATATAACATTATTCTTCCTTTCTCTTTATCCTTTTCCTAAAAGGAATTCATTGACCAATGGACAACTACTGTATCATGAATTGCAGTACGTTTCAATAACAAGAGACAAAATGTCCTAATTAATTTGAAAACAATACCGTGGAACACACTCAGCTGTTCAAGAACCACACAGAACTTGTGCCAGCTCCCTTAAAAAAGGCTTCAGGAAAATTCCACCGATTTGATCTTAAGGCATTCCTTAGCCTTTGTGACTTTTACTATATGTAACTTTCTAGATCACTTTTATATGATCTCATACAAAACTCACAGAGAACTATTTCCATTTTTTCTCAGGTTTTAATTAACCACTGCTAAAACCTTCTCCCTAGAAATATCATCCATTATTTTCTAATATTTGGATGTTTGTCCAATACAATTGTTTGCAAGTATTTATCTAGTGAGCATTATTTAGCAGATATTTGTACTTTACTGAATCAAGCCAGAGATCTGTGCTACAGAAATCAGTATGCAGTTAGTAGTACAACTATTAGATATTAGGATGGACTATTAAGGACTAATTATTTTAATGTTTCCACTTCACACATTCTTTGCTCTATCACTAAGGATACAACACTAGGGAGTTAAAGGAGCAAAAATCAAAGAAGAATCAATAGTTAGAGGCCTTTGTCATTCAGAGAAATGAAGAATTTTTAACCATTTGGAGAGTCACACAGACGCATGCACAAAGGCGCACACACACTATTTCCTATACACATCAACATACGCTCTGTTCAGACCCATTGAAAACAAGTCAAAACTTTGACTAATGTGTTAGGAGCCATCTCAAAAAAAACCCCAAGTATTAAAATAAATGGAAACACTTTCCATTAATACAATGAATTTCAAAAAAAATAACAAAGCAATACACCTATTAACTAGTGCTACCATCACAACTTGGACTCTTAAGATGGCAAACAACTTTGAGATGCTTCATTACAAGTATATTTAAACTGCTTCTATGCTTTGGGCAGGGCATGACCTCACCCAACCCCCAATAATGCTCTCTGATAGCAAGTGAATACGTATTTCTGATGGAGGAAGAAAAAAAAGCTATCTGCTCTAAGGCATTGCCTAATTTTTGATTAATTCAGCAGTAGTCAGAATGGCAGAGAACTTGGGAATAATTTCCAGAGATACAAGGACTTTGTCAACTTGTCACAGTAGTAGAGTCCCAGTAGCTAGAAAAGGCTTGAATGAGAATGCTTTACACTCACATCTCCACATTGCCAAGGGTAACAGGGCTCCCTTTATATCCCTCAGCATGTTAACTCAAAACAGCAAGGGTTAACGTATGTGTTCTCACCTAAATCTGCATAAACACTACCGTCATTAATTTCTCATGTATTCATACCTTAGGAAGGGGTAACAAACAAATGATAGGGAGAAGCAGCCTAAAGAACAAACATTACCAGGGCAGGAAATAAGAGACAGCAGTATTGCATATTACTACACACACGTAACAAGTGCTTTGCTTCTCCCTTCCATATAGAACATGCAAGCAGGCGCACACACACTGAATATCCAGAGTCAAATCCAAATGAAAACCATCAACTAGAAAACTAGAGAAACAAACATTACAAAACAAAAAAATCAGGATTTCATAACTAAGAGCAGCAAGGTAGCAGTGTAAGTAAAACCTGTTTGTTTGTATTCATGCTAAACATACAGGGAAAAAAATTAATAAAGGAAATCATACTTCGTTAGCAACACCTTCCTTTAAATGCTATCATTGTTCATACAGACTTCACACAAGAACTAAGACTTGCTTGAAATGATCACTGAAGACATACTACTACTACAACAATGATGACAATGAAACTGGTGTCTTCTCTCTATAATTTATTCTTAAGGTCTTTGTCATTTTCATTGCTGCCAAATTAATCAAACGTGAGGAATGACTTGGGAACAGAAAGTGATACAGTGAAAAGCCTCCATCAAGGTTTATGAAGTTTGCTGCTTCCTAAAAACAAATACAGGTACCATTTTTATGTCTTAGTAAGCTTCTAGCCTTTCTATATAAGCAGAAAGCCTAAAAATGATGTAAAAAACTATACAGTAACTTAGATCCAGAAGATAAAAACACTTCGTAACCAACAAAAAAAGGGGGACAAATGCAAAGTTCCCCTTTAAGGAAGCAAAAATTAATTTTACTAGGCTTTTAAGAGTTAATTGTCTTGAAAGATACCTCTGGAGCAATAAATAATCTTATTTTATACCTCACCAAGAAAGTTATTTCCAAGTGCCTAAAACATCCTTCTGTCTACATATACAAAAATAAAGAGTATGAAGATCAACAGTTTAAAGGAAGATTCAGCTACACAAGCCTGGAAAGATTCATCAGCAAGCCAAATTCCCAGAAAACATTTTCTCTGGAGAAGATCCTGACTGATCAACAATTTCACTAGAAAAGTTGTAAAGTTGTAAAAATGTACTGTACTTCATGTTTGTATGTAGAGACTGTTTAAGCAACAATAAAAGCTCTAAGTAGTAAGTACTGAAACCTTAATATCTCTGGAGCACTCAGTACCTAATAAATCATTCCTTTCTCCACATACTGCAAAACAACAAAGGTGAAGGAACTTATAATGGAAAAGAGACAGTAGTAACTGATACGTTTGTTCACAGCAAGGAGAAGCTGGGACTTCAATGACAGAAATCTAGTCCATTTTTTTCCCTCTAAAAGATTTCCTAACACCAAGTAGAAGGAACACTTCTGCATAGTCTCACTTTTGCTGTTCCCACTTTTGATCCCCACCTCTATTTAGTGCTTTGTTTTACCCACTGGAAAGAAGTGCAATAGAGTTCTTCTAGAATGAGAATGGGTCACAGCAGCAGAAATTGCCATCTCATGTAGCACACACAGGCTATCTATGAATAGGCAAATCTTCCTCACTGAGTAAGACTGTTCAGTCAAGGCAACATCTTAAAAAGTGAAAGGATGAAGGACATTTAAAGCTCTCCTCTCCTAAAAGCTGAGTAACCTACTAAGCTATATAATATAGGTACCTCTAAAAAGTGGAGTTAAGGGATGCTGGAAAGAATACTTTATTGTGATTATAATTTCTCTCTCCTCCCTGAAATTCTCCCAGATTCAAAGGTGCTAATGACACCCCATCACACCTAAACAATTTATATAAGCAGCAGCAGCCATCACCTATCCAACCTTTAATTTCCAGAAATAAATATTCCCAACCTCCCAGAAATCAGCCTTGTAATTTTCTATTTTGGACACTTAGCATGTTTTATTTGAGAGACTCATCCTTTTAAAGTTGTATCAACTCTACAGGATTCTGCTTCTGGAACATTACTTGTAATAAATGCAAAGTAAAGGTAGTATGGAAAGAGCAGGGAATGCACACACCAAGAGCAGTTTTTTCATGTTAGTTACACAACAACAAACTCTTAGTCATGCAGGGTAAAAATAATGAGACACACAAGACACATGAAAAAGATCTTATTTTCTTCCCAAAAATTAATGCATGACCACTACTTGCTTAAAAGTCCAAATCAGTTGTCATGCTAGGTTTGCGTAAAGCTTTTGGAAAGAATGGTGTGAGGGCTCTTTATAGCAAGTTACACCAGGCGAAGGCTATTTCACTAATTAACACCCCTTCCCAAAGAAATCCTTATCTCCTTTTAAAATAAGCCTCTTTTAAGCAGAGAAGAGACCCCAAACATTTGCAAAGCCTCAACTTTCCCTACACACAAGTGTGCATTCTGTGTTTATCAGAAGAGGTCATCAAAGGCTTGCTTGGTTTATTCATCATTTTAAGGCTCTCCTATTTGCAAAGCTTCTGTTAATGCCAGTGAAATCTAACCTAGGCAGAAGTTTCAGAGGTCAGATATTTGGCATGGTAGATTTAGAAACCCAAGTACAAAGTTGACGAGGACGCTTCAAACACAGGGGATTACAGCGGAAATAGGTCTCCTTATACCAAACTGGCTATTGAGCAAATTCATGGAAGAACACACAGAGACTGCCTGATGCTATTAAAGATCATATTCTTGCTTTATTTTTTCCCACTGACTAAATCAATTCTCCCATTTAGCAAAGCCCAGCACAGAAATAGCATTTCATTTTTAATACAACATGAAAGGAACAGACATGAGACATAAAATCATGTATTACATGACCTATAAAAAGCAGATACTTACAGTTCGTAGGAACTGTATTTCATCCTCCCCTCCTTCACCCCCTTCAGCCATGGCTCTTGAGGAGTCAGCTCTGCTGAGACTCTGATCGCCTCCACCGTCAGCTCACTGCGCTCTGTACAGCTCCTCTTCTCCTATCAGTATTAGCATATAGCTAATCCACAGCCATATAGGGAGCTCAGCTAACTCCACTGCACTGCAGACTGTCAGTCAACCCCCTCACTGCCAGAGCCAACTGCGCTGCTTTCCCAGCTCATAGCAAGCAATTCTTTTCCTTTTCTCCTTATCCTGGAGGCAAAAACACCCTACTGTTAAGGTACTGCAGGAAGCATTATACGCATCACTAGGTGTTGATTTTTCCCCAGATACTGTCTGGTCAAAACAGCAATAATGGTGAAGTGTTAATGAAAACAGAGCTCCCGCTTCCATTTTCACAGATCAAGGTACCAAATTTTGCACTGAAATGTATCAAAATCAGCAACTCTTAACCTCCTGATTTGTGCAGCACGAGGATGTAAACCAGATGATCACAGGACAAGCTGATTCTGTCAGCAGATATTTTCAGCCTGCTTACAATAACTTCCATTTCTTGCTTCTCTGCATAAGCAGCTGCAAATTTAATTTCCAAGATGACTTAATGATCTGAACCTACTATGTGTAGTTATTTCTGCTATCCTTTCAAATGTTATTTATATATATATGCTAAGGACTGCAGGGCTTTCATTTATACCTTTTTAGAACTGTACTTCTAAGTCTCTCCATTTTTCTTTGTTTGATACTCAGCTTTACAAAGTAGCCTGTACATTGTTTTGGGAAACAATTTCCTGACCTAATAAGCAAAATATTTTACTTAGAGTTCATCTTTTTTAAATTGTCAAGTAAACTTGCAAAACCATTTCATAGCACTTATATTCCTTAGAGTTTTGTTCTGCTAGGTATTATGCCTATATAGCTAATGAGAAAAATATTCAGCTGCTACAGCATAATGAAATGCGTATCTCCTTAGGACAGCTAGGTTTTTTCCAAGACATCCCCACTGCTCTGAGATTGAGATTTGGCTGTTTATGGAACCACACTTAATCAAAAGTTTCATCTATACAAAGTATAATGCCTTGTATTTCTAATTTTTTAACACTAAGCTGTCTCAAATTTTTTTTTTGGTGGGTTTTTTTTTTTTTTTTTGGTTTTTTTTTTTTAAATTTACTGAAGCTATGATTGAAAGAAAATGACATCAGGTCACTGCAGTAAATCTATCCAAAATGATCATATATCACACACAGTGTGTATATATACACAGGGACTCTGCTTTACTGGAGATGACTGCAAGGTGCAGCACTCTGCTGTGAGAGTCGCACAGGTCAAATAATCTGAATTGGGACCACTGTGTGTTTTATGAAATCCTATTCAAGCCAATTATTTCTAAATATACAATTTAATGCTTTTGCTGCTGAATACATTCTAGGCAGACTCTGGTATTTTAAAGGCATCAAAAGAATTTGTCTACAAATGAAATATAAGGAAAACTTCTTTTCTGCTTTCAGCACAAACAACATGCTACTTGTTTTTTCTCCAAATAAGCTCTTCCCTCTTACTAAAGGACTCAGGCTGACAGGAGTTCTTGATTCTAGGTTAGCTTTTGGAAGGCTTCACAGCTGCTGCCGCTGAACAATAACTCAGAATTTTTATAGTGGCAGCAGCCTAGCAATAAAATAGTAACATGAACTTTACAGAAGGAACTAAATAATCATCCTGCTGGAAAAAAAAAAAAAAAAAAAAAAAGAGTATATAAATCTAAACCACCTTTTGATGTGGGCATTTTACCTTTCTGAAGCTCAACTTACACAACCAAAGATGGATCAAATACCTAGTAGAAGATGTCTACAAAGCCGGTAATGGTAAGCACATGTATGCTGCCATTTTAAAAAGCACAGGTAATATCAGTGACCTAAGTGTCTATTGGGTGAGGAGTCAAAATGTTATTCTCCAGGACAACTACTGGCTTATGTGCTAAAATTTAGATGTTTCTTTAAAAACTGACATGCCTCTGCATTCTTACCTTCCACTGAAGTACAAAAATATGCATATATAAAGTTTTTAAAAAGCTGTTGGAAAAAACCACATTGTTTCCTTTACAAAAAGGTCATAAAAATATCCAAACTGCTTCTGTTGGCTATTTTCAGACAACAGTAAGGCAGCCAACAGTAAGGCAGTCAACTACCTCCCTGGTTTACAAACACTAGGCACTTAGCACAACATTCCATTCATGGAAAATGATTCCTGTGAATTTACACTTAAGTTTTATTCAGTTTGGCTTGGTGGGTTTATTTACTTATGTTTATTATAGAGGAATCCCATTACAATTTACAGTTGAAAATGTAGGATCTTAGTCAAGTTGAAGAAAACGTCCATCAGAAGATTACTTTATTAAAAGAGAGAATGGTTTGGAAATACATGTAATAAAACTTCATCTACATTTCTTCCTGACCTTTTAAAAATTACTTTTACTGGGGCTTTACACATATCCTATGTCAATGATTTGTTATATAGCACAAAGTTTCGTTTTGTTTTTAAAAGCTGAGGCAATCTTTGATGCAATTCTTTATGAATACAGAAAAAAAGTATTACAGTATTACAGAAGCCATTGCACAGCACCAGTACTGGTTTTAAGGCCCAAATCTATGACTTTCCAAAGCAACTTCAACACTATTTAATTCAAAATGAGGAAAGGACAGTGTATCATAACATGCTCAAAATTCACTTTCACCAGTGACCAAAAGTTTATGCTAGATTGCCATCTGGTGGTATAACTTAAAAACAAACAAACAAAATCTGAGACTTACCTCGGTAAACACAATTCACTTTATTTTAGCTTAAGACATTGCGAGTCTCATTTCCAATTTAATTATAAATTATGCAATGCATTTTTTCTATATTGCTATGAACTTTGACATTTCAACAGAAACAAATGAAGAAACATGGTAACAAGTTTCTTTCTAAACCAGAACGTTGTTACATGAGTAGGGCTTTCTCCTGTTTCCAAAAACACAGTTAATCCAAACCCAGTGACTGAAATCTGCCAAAACAAAGATTTTCTGCATCTGTCCAAATCTCCAGTTTTAGATGGCCCAGTCAGAGCTCACAAACACTACCAGACATATTTCACTGTTTGGCCATAAATTAGAGCTTACATGGTGGAAGACACCAGGACAGTGAATTCTGGTTAAGGAGAGTAAGAATTTAATCAGAGCGAGTAAGTACGAATGCTGGCTTTGTATCTCATAAAAAGTTACAAGATATGATGAGGTTATCTCTATGAAAACAAAAGCCATTCCTGAACTCAGAATCTCACCAATACTGAAATTCATATCTCTGCTCTCAATTACCAGGCTTTTTCTGCCTATAATACATGGACAAAGCTATATTTTTAAGCTTGCTTTTTTCTTGAAATGACTGAATTTTCCTGTCATATATTCACAAAATCTTATCCATCTGGTATAGATTAAGCATGACAGTTTCAGCACTAATCTTCCGTAAGTATATGAATACAGGCTGCCTCTATGAGAAATTAGAAAACTTTAATGAGGGATTTTCAATGTTTTTAACAGAGTTCACTGAAACTAAATTATGGTTTTAAAGAATTGCCTATGGCAACACATTATGAACAACCTGGAGTTTATGGAAAAAAAAAAAACAAACCATCAGCCAACAGAGAATTGCACTAATTCACAGTTTGGTTGCAATAAAAGCATGACTAACCATTTCCAAAGAACTGAGACCAAAAAAAAGTTCTAAAGTAGCAATGTTGAGTAGCTGACTGTCCTAAACACAGACTACTGATGTAAGTCAAACAATAATCAAAATAAAACATGACAGAATTAAGACTTAGCATGTACTTAAAGAGTTTCTCTTGCAACTACCATGTAGCTCAAGAATTACCACCATAAAATGCCAAGACCGCATCAGCTGATTATAGAGCTGCAACTATAAAAATAACCGATTTCTCTGCAACTCTCAGTGCTTCGTAGCTGCTACCTACCTGCAAGACTATTGTATTTGCTGTCAATGTATTTACTATAAATCTTCTAATTCAGATGGCTAAATGCGAATAGATTGTAAATATACAGTGCTTTGTATTCAGCTGTGCTGTTCAGTTATGACTGGTAAAGTAAGTCTCCCAATACTGATTTTGTGCTTTTCTTGGAGAAAACTGCAAGCACTCTCCATTGGGTTTACCCTGGTTTCTGATATACCTTCCTTTTCTCAGAGCTTTCCTATGTAAATACTGAATTACTGTATATAAATTGATGATATAAGAATTATTGCACATTATTAAACTCCATGGAATATTTCAATACTCAATCCTTCTCTAAAGACAATAAACAGTATTAATACTAATAAATACTTTGACTTAGAGGCTATGACTTATGGTCATTTATTGAAAAGCACAAGACTTTTCACTTTTTTGTAAATAGCAATACACACTGAAGAAGAATGTTTCTGAAGAAAATCTTACCTACAGTAGAAAAATATGCAAAAGCCATTATTTGTAAAGCATCAAAAGCTTTTTCTGTTTTAATTTTCCAGGAAGTCCAAGTAAAGATAGCTCCAAAAATGTTACTCCTTACCTACATTATTTTATTTAAAAAAAATAGCTTATATATATAAAAAAAAAAAAAGATATTGTATGGGAAAGAATCATCTTTATTTTATAAACCAGAGTGCCTGGAAGGAAAACATCATTTTGTATCAAAAAAACCCACCCTATCACCAGTAGCACTCACAAGATCTATTTTGTCATCAGACAATTCTACTGGGTGGGATGCTGTGAAGGGGTTAAAATAAAGAAAACACACCTACCCACTCACCCATAAAATCCTAGAACCATACATCACTGCAGATAAGTTGCTCTGACCCAAACCATACTAGATAAATTGCTTTAAATATAGAGGGAGTTGAGCTCTTACGCTTATGAAGTCAAGTTTACCATAACTGCAAACAGTTATACAAGACACACGAGCCCAAAATAAGCTATAGGTACACTCAGTAAGCACAGCACCTTCTGTAATGAATGAAAACCTTGACATCAATAGTAAAATTCTGTAAAAGCGGCATCAGAATTCTTACTGTTTAGATTACTTTCATATTTAATTAAATTATCATAGATTTGGATGATTATGAGCTAGTACTGATGGCCATAGTAACTGATGCATAAAATAAAGATTATATGAAAAAAAATACGTCAGCAATTAAAAAACCCAAACAAACATGTTTAAGAAAGCAGACAGCTGCAAGACTGCATTCTCAGTGTTCGCTTACATAGCAAATGCTAAAATCAATGACTGAAAGGTTAGGTCACGCTGACATACCATTATTCCAAAGTCTGATCAATTTATTTTTCTGGAAAAAGGTCCCAAAGTGAATTAAAATTGCTTCTGTGTAATTTTAAAGTGAAAAATGTCTGCAAATGACAATTTACCAGCTTGACTCAATGGTTCTCCAGGAAGGTCACAGGAAGGGATTAACAGTCAAAACCAATTTTGAATATGTAGTATATTGAACTCCATTCATGTCAGAAAGATCCTGAGTATTACTATGCAATCAAGATTGCCTTATATATCATCCTGACAGTGCAGTCTTACAAAGTCCATAACCTCACTCCTGCTTATTAGGCATATAGTAACTGGACTGTGTATTATATAAATAGGTATCATTTCTGGGAATATCAAATATACAACCATTATTTATTCAAACCATTATGGGCTTTATCTTGCCAGTTCTAGTCAGACCTAATTCAAATTGGACACCTACATAGTTTCAAAATGTATATAAACATTTACATTACATTTGCAAATAAAATTAGAAAGTTACATAAGCACTAAGTCAAGTTAAAGAGCAGTTTAGCCCAGCTGTCTGTTTCTGGCACTGCCCATTTGTGAATATTTCAGAAAGTAATAAAACACAGCAGATCTGCTGCAATAGTGTCCTCACAAAACCTTACACTTCCTGCTAAGCTACAAGTATGGAATTTCAAAACCTGAAAGTTGTATTTGAACATCTGTACGTGGTAACCACAATTCAGTTGTAGAAAATAGCCAGTCTTTTCAATCTTGGCATTACTAATAAAGATGTTATAAATAAATAACTTTAACAAGACATATTTCATTCAATAAAGAATTCCAGATTCTACTTTTTAAGACACCAGATTAAAAAAAAACATACATCTTTTACCTCACATGCACTAGTAAACCTGCAATAAATAAGAATTCATACACTGCACTGCCTATAAAACAACTGAACTAAACCAACTACGACTTCAAAAAATACTTTACACATAGAGCACTAAAGGATTATGAGTTTAAGTTTAATGTAGTAAATTATTTCTTATAAAGCCATGGTGCAGTATTTTTAATCTTACTATAGGTCTGCAGTTAAATTCAAGTACAATAACTTAGACTTATTCTAAGGAAATGGCATAAAGTACTATACATAGCAATACAGTACACATGCAACCTTTTACGTAACCAGGTCTTCAACATCATCCACATGGAAGGGTCCCGAAATTTTTAAAGTACCATTCCCTTTCATTTCTGAACTAACATAAACAATCTATTCCGCTTACTCTCCGTTTTCAGTCGAATTTCCCAACCCACAAACAACAAGAGCTTTTAGCTCCCATTAACCCACATCCTTTGTGTGTGGTTTAACGCCAGCCAGCAACTAAGCCCTACACAGCCATACGCTCCCTCCCCCTGTATCAAGATGGGGGAGAGAATCAGAACGATGAAAGTGAGAAAACTCATGGGTTGACATGAAGACAGTTTAATAAGTAAAAGCTGTGCATATATGCAAAGCAGAACAAGGAATTAATTCACCACTTCCCATGTCCAGGAAAGCAGGGTTCCATCCTGCATAATGGTTACTTGTAAAGACAAACAGCATCACTCCAAACATTCCCCCCCGCCCCGTTTCTTTTTCTTCCCCCAGATTCATAAACTGGCCATGATGCCAAAGAGTATGGAATACCCCTTTAGTCGTTCGAGGTCAGCTGTCCCCTCCCAATCTCTTGCGCACCCCCAGCCTACTCGCTGGTGGGGTGAAGAGCAGAAAAAGCCTTGACCCAGTCAGTGTAAGCACTGCTCAGCAGTAAGGAGAACACCTCAATTATCAACATCGTTTTCAGCACAAAACCAAAACACTGTCCCATACTAGATACCATGAAGAAAATTACCCCAGCCGAAATCACCACACTTTGTTGACCCAGCCTCGGTCAAATAACTTGAATTTTTCCCACCTCTTCATTCCCACAAGGGAATTCTACCACCTCTCCACTCTTGCACTCCTCCCAGCGTTACGAGTACCACGCAGCTAGTTACCTCTCTCTACCTTTACACAACTTTCTGCCAATACCCCGTTTACTAGCTGCTCTGACTTACCTAATACGTCAGCAATTCCACCCCAAATCTCATTTTCTGCTATTTCCATTTGCGCTTGTTTTCCAGGTCTTGAGCCCTCTTCTCACAGGAGGCACTGAATTGCTAGCTACTAACTGGTAGAGTAACCAAGGAACACCTGCGTCTTTTTTCTTGAGGCATTAACAGAAACTTCTCAGAGCCCCCTTTTGCTATTTTGATTTTTCTCTCCAAAACTAACTGAATGCTTGTAGCACCTGTAAGCCTGCACCGCGCTTCCCCTCCACACCTCATCTTTTCTTTCACGTGGCAAAGCCGTATTTGTGTGTAGCTCCCCTCTGCCATTTGCCCCTTCCTCGTGTCTCTCAGCTGTCCTCTCATCTCTCACTCACCTTCCTCGCTGAATCACCTTCGCTTTTCTTCAGTTTACACCGTGCTTGTAGACACTCCACGACTCCCATTC
>NW_009925708.1:0-7359 GCF_000696875.1 Nestor notabilis | reverse complement strand
AGCGGGCCAGGGAAAGGGGTACCGGGGGGTGAGGGCAGGATGTGCAGAGGGGGACGAAAAGGGCGCTTTGTACATTAATACAGGCCAAGGAAATACAGCAGCAAACACTGCGAAGGAGCCGTGTGGAGAGAACAGCAAATCCTGCCCCGCGTCCAGACACCAAGCAGGCTTCTGCGCTACCTGTTGAGGATGACAGAGAAGGCACCAGTGCTGCCTAGGAACCACCTGTAAACGTGGTGAGCTTGTGCTGCTGCTTCCTGGTGCTCCTGAAATTACAGCTACAAAGAAGAAAGAGGAGGACACGCTCATGGTGGAATTCTCATTTTGTTTATTCCCACCGATTACTGAAGAGAACACCAAATACATCAGCTACATCTGTTGTCACCATGAGGCAACAGAAGACCACACGATACCGAGCTAACTGCTAGTCACCTTACACACCACTACATGCACTTCCCAGAAAATAACTGAATAGGAAAACCAGAAGAAAACAAAGGGATAAGCAAGACTATCCGTATATAATCTCCATTACTGAGACTGATCAACACCAATTATATAAGAATAAGTAAATATGTAGCTGTTCTGTAGGCTTAAGTCAGATAAAATTAGGAAGAGGTATTAAATTGTCTTTGTTTCATGATTCAAGTCAGGTTATACAGTCTGACAATACAGATGCAAACTCCTCTCTGCCCTCATATAAAGGCAGGTAGCAGACCTAATCATTAAAGAATCAAGAAGTATTACATACCATTAGCAACACTCAGTTTGGCTCTGTAGAAAAGTTTTGCCTTTTCAGGCTTGCAATTCTGTAATACATTAGCCTTATATACAAGGTGTTCAAACACAATAGCAGCAATACATTCCATGTTGATGCTCTTTAATACATCAGAGTAGTAGTTTGCTACTTAAAACTAAGTAAAATGTAATAAAAGTAAGTTTTTTACTTTACTATTAAGTTAACCAACAGAATCCCAGTCCCAAATACTAGTAATGCAATCTTGATGGGCCCTCCTCTCGCATCCAAAATAGTCACTACCTTTCACAGTGCTTTAAGAGGGGCTATGAAAATCAGAGCTGACTGGTTTGCACACAAAAAAGGGCAAATCCACTCTATGTGAGTGGTAGAAATGCCTCAGTTAATCAGACCAGACTTCTGGGTAATGGCAAAACGCAGACCACTGCAACCAGCAGTACTACAACATAGGAACTAAGAACACGGGTCACATGTGGCAGGAGAATGGTCACATTAGGATATGGCCACACTGAAAGGTTTTTGAAGGACGGACATGGAAACAGCTTAACATGAGCTTCAGCACCACACCAGGATGCTTAATGCAGAGATAAGGAGATAGAGACAGTAGTTGGAAATGGTATTCTTTAGAAGTACTTCAGGATTCTCACGCTGGTGTCTACCACACAAGATACAGAACGTTAGACTGGAAGGAAGATCTATTAGACCAATACACGGTTCTGAGCAGGCAGATGCCTACATCAGTCCAGAGTTTCCATCTCGTAACCAGAAGGCTGTTTAACCAACAGGAGAGGTGCAGTCTGTCTTCAGAAGCAGGATTCCTGATGCTAGATTAAACAGTAAGCCTACATCAGACAATTTTGTGGGGAAAACATCTCTCTACATTACAAACCCGGACAAGCAGTTAGTTATTCGCTGCGATCCTTTGGCTCTCGGTACTTCCACTGGATATAGTCAAAGATGTCTTCTTCACATTCGACTGGTAGGGCCTCCCCAGCAACTCCTGCAAGCAAAGTAGAGAAGCTGTTTGAAAGGTGGAGGGTCTGCACAATCCTGAAATGTTAAATGCATTGCAAGAGGAAGACAAAACTGCTGTAAGTAAAACAGACTTAAAAACCCAAAACAGAACACCCCCCACAGACCTTTTCATAGAGTGTTAGCTACTGATTCTCTTTCGTGTCAAAGGAAGGAAGGTAATGAATTAACTCTGGGGCCATGTGGTTATGCAGTTAAATATACCAATACTCGTGTGTATGTATATAGTCAGCCCCCCTCCAACACAAAACAACTGAAGGACACATCATGTCCTGTTAAAAGAGCAGGAAACCACATATGTGCTGTGCATGACACTGAATAAACAACCTTTAAGTCAGTAAGACTTGAAGTAGATGAGGTGGCCCAAAAAGGTAACTTTGGCCACTGCACTGCCTATACGTAAGTAAGCTGCTTCTTCCTGCTGTAATGATGTCTAATACCAGAAAGGACACAGTGAAAAACTGCATGAATTACAGCAGTTATCAGAAGTATTTCCAGTACACCGAGAAACCAGTTTAAGAGCACACAAAGCATGTAACTAGAAAGAATAGTCTGTGCAAAGACTGACCAGTGACACCCAAGCGACGGATTGTGTACTCATTGATGGTGAAGCCCATTTCCAGAGCATGAGTTCTCATGTTCTTATTGAATATATCACTTCCTGTGAAGTACAGCACACCACAGTAATACTGATCTTTGGGGATAAGCCTAGAATAAAAGGGGAAGAAAAGTACAGATTTAGACCAAACGTACAACATAACAGTTACAAAACATTTGGAATTCAACCATTCAGATGCTTTTCTGAGGTTACTTCCTATTTATGTGCACATATTCTGCAGCTCTGTAGATTTGGCAGATGCAAGAATGAAATTAAAAGCATCTCAAAGAAAGGTTCAGCTCATCTACCCTGACTCAGAAGTTACTGGTGTTCAGCTACTACACGGTTATGGCGCTTGCACTCCTGCCAAGAATTAATGTCAAAGCAGTATGATAAAGTAGGTCACAATTCTGGAATTGGACACAAATATAAATTAAATATAAATATAGATATAATATAAATACAAATATAGCATTCTTGCTAACAACCTGTTGTAGATCCTGGCAGCTGTACAGTGGCTTCCATACTACATAGGAATTAGAAACCTAGTAAATGCCTTGTTCTGAACATGGAAGTGGAGACCTGAATGCAGAACTTAGTGCAAATGCCTACTGTGTAGCAGACAGCTAAAGGCAGGGCTCTGGTCTGGGGTTTTGGTGGTTACCGGATATCAATCCTCCTGTGTGGATAGGCTGTTCCATCTTCTTTATTCAGCAGCTGACAGACACCCTGTGGGAAAGCAAGAAATTCTAATTAAACAGATTTGAGATCATCTTCCCCTCCCTGCCCTTCACCAACCTCCCAGACACCCTCAGTCATCCTGGAGAATGAAGTTAAACCCCCGCTGAACTGATGAGGTGTTTCCCTGTAAGAGCTGGATGTCACAGTAACCTGAAGCACTGTTTTACTCCACGAAGAGCCTGTTCTTCAATGGAGTGTCTAATTGCTTCCTATTTATTACAGAAGGAAGGATAACTTCTCATTTCCCGTTCTTCTGCCCTAATTATCATCAGGCTCTTTGGTATGCACAGACATCAGCACGTAAAGGAAAAGGCAGATGAAGCTCAAGCTAATAGAAATAAACCCAAGTTTTTCTTTAGAACTCCTCTGCCACTTTTCATTCCATCTCTCACCACCCAAAAAGCCTTACCATGAATTTTGTGTCTCCTTTAGATAGCACATCCGTGACAAAGTGGACTTTCTCCAGTTGTTCTACAACTTGATGCAGAAGTTTTGACTAGGAACACAGACAACACAGAAGAAGAAACCAACTTTTAAGCAATGAATCTATAAAAGCAACACGAGAAATATGAACTGGCACCAAGACTTCTCCAGAGTTAGTCCCAGAAGAGTGCAAGGGCAGCAAGATATTTGCTTCTCATCCAAAAGATTCCACCTACATAAAGCTTGAATCCCTAATTTATCCAGCTACCTGTTACATTTATTTAATACATTAATTTATCCAGCTACATTGTAAAAGCCCGTGAATTCAAAGGAGGGAGGAATTCTTGTGAAGCAAAGAGGAGAGACAGAAGGCTAAGAGTAAACATACTGAATAGTTCTGCAAGAGCACCACAACATAATACATGGACCTGAGAAATGATTGTAACTCCTCAGAACAAACACGGTAATCCAAGAGAAGAGTAACAAAAAGATGCAAGAAGCTGCAGTTCAAGTCTGAGATTACCCATCTTCTGCATTTAACCATACCCTTGTGGAAGCAATGCACAGTAGTGACCCACAGGAGCAGAGAAACGTACCTGTTTGGGTGATTCAGATGTGAAACTCGGGTGGGTCAGGAGAATATCCATATCGCCGCTTGACTCTGCGCCTGGGCAAGTAAGAAGAAACATCCCTCAGTGTATGACAAAATGTACTAACACTGGTGAACTTCCATCTAACCTCTTCCGAAAAACACGTTTTTCTGGTAGAAAATAGTCACTATTTAAGATATTTGTAAAAAAAAACCCTTAGTCTTCCATCAAAAAGTTTATATCCTCGCCTGTCGTGGAGAATACCCAAGAATTTCTTGCTGTACTCTATAGCAAGGAGGCACAAATGCTGACAAAAACCAAAGGAACAATTCAAGTGTTACAATACACTACTCTTTATAGGTGCAGGGTGGAGAAGCAATGATTCATGTGGGTGTTTCATCACTGAACTAACCAGTCAAGGCAATACCAAAGGCAGGTTCCAGCACAGACTTGCTCTCTAGAACAGCAAATATAGTAGTGACTCTTGCTTACTAGCCCAAAGGGAACATAAGATCACAGAGTACCAACCTCGTCTAAAACTGCCACAGACTGTGGCAATATAGTTTGGGTCCAGCTTCTTTACCTCTTTCAGCACAATTTCCTATATAAAAATGAAAGATATATGTTTAGAGGTGTCATTCATTGGCCACCAGCACCTCACGTCCTCAATAAAGACCTTCTTACCTGCATTTGCAGCATTTCTTCTCTTGGGATTCTTTTCTCAAAATCTTCAAAATATCTGCACATGTAAGTATATATAGAAATATAAAAAGAGTGGCAAGAGCAGCATCTTCAAATTTTAGTCAATTAAATGTGGGTCAGAGGAAAGAACACAACTTACATCACTGCCACATCACAAAGCTCCCCATTCTGACCAAACACCTTAGGAAGCATTTTGCCAAGCAACAGTTAAAACTCACAACTGCAAGTTTGACAATGCTTAGAAGATGGTTTAGTTGCACTTTATTTCCACTGTATATGAAGAGCTGCTAAGAGGTGGGAGTAACATTACTGTGCAACCTATTGGTTTATATTCACACAGCCCTCCAAAAGTAGAACAGGTTCCTGATAAACCTCAGTCCACCAGCAAGCAGTGAGGTCCCTCACCCATGGGCAGAGCTAATCTATACTGGGAAGAGCTAAAGTGAAGCTCACAGCTCAAATACAGCCTTGAGGAAACAAAAGCTCTGAGTAACTGCTGAAAAGCATGTAGAGCACAGACAGAACAGAACCTTACTTGGCCTGCGTAAGCCCACATTACAAGGC
Organism: Nestor notabilis; assembly: GCF_000696875.1. Taxonomy (NCBI): domain Eukaryota; kingdom Metazoa; phylum Chordata; class Aves; order Psittaciformes; family Psittacidae; genus Nestor; species Nestor notabilis. The sequence goes on along the minus strand of NW_009925708.1, from coordinate 1,955 downwards.
AGCATCTGAAAGAGTCATTAGAAAAGCCAAGCACTTGCACCCAAGAAAGCTTACTTCAGCCCAATTCGCTGGTGATGGGTCAGCTTGTGCTCGTTCTTCTTTAGATCTAGAAGAGTTAAGAAAAAAGAGTTACCTGAGGACTAAAACTCTTGCAGTGAGTTTCCACCAGAGCAAAGATGACGCACGCAAAGACCACGTAACAAGGCAACAGCAACCTCAGACACAAAGTGATTTTAAACTGACTCCTCACAGTGACAGAATGAGCACAAACGCACAGAGCACTTCCCAATGGAGACTTCAATAAACCATTCCCCTCAAAGCCAAAATCCTTGTTATTTTCCACATGATCTGATACGTATGTATTGCCTGTAGCCTGTCACTAACTTCAGCATCCTGCACAAGCAGGGAGTATCTGGCATCACAGTTGTACCACTGTGGAACAGGCAGTTTTGTCGAGGAAAAAACCATCACTGGAGTGTGAACTGAGGACCCACCGTTACATTTACCTTCTAAAGTCTTAATTCCTTCCTCAACAAACTTCCTGGCAGCAGCAGGACTGCAAAGAGACAGGACAATCTGCCATCAGGAACAGCAGGGATCTTAAAAGGACATCAGAGTTCACTGTAACTGCCTGGGGTCTTCAAGGCCACGACTGAAGTTGATGCTTCCCCTCCTTCCCCCAGCCACATTTGCACTCTGTACTTTTGGTCAGCTGAGGTGGCTTATCCAGGCCTTGGCCTGCACATTTTTTAGCATTGGTATAACTATATAGCAATGTATAATAACTATTATAATGTATATTAATGTTTAATAACTATAATGTATAATAATAATATAAAAATAAAGAAATCTCACCAAAGAGGCACTATTGCTTTAGATGCTGATCCTGAATGCACGATAAGAACTACTTTAACCACAGCCACCGAACCCACTTGAGGCAACAGCAGCACAAAGGTGTCTTTAGATTTCAAAACAGCACTTCAAAAAGCTCAAGGCTCCAGCTGAGTAGAGCAAAGCAGTGCACCCAAATTCTGTTCACAGCTCCACTACACAAACAGGAGAAGGAAAACAACCAACAGCGTTACCCAATGCCAGTAACTCGTGTCAGGAGACTGATAGATGCACTTGTATCATCCTGTCGAATCTGCAGAAACAAACCAACAAATCAAACCCTTCTTTACTCCGTTTGCAATAAGCAAAGAAATCTCGAGAAGATAAAACAGCTCAGACAGAGCCTGCTTTGGAGGCTCACTATAAATCAGTGCAAAGCAGTACCAAGGGTAGTCCTGAGCAGCAGGGTAACGCTGTTATGTGCCAAGCCTGAAAAGTGCCTAAGTACCCATGCCAAGGTGAGCACCACGGCCACATCCCAAAACTCCAAAGCCTCCCGGAGTCCCAGTTCCACTTGTCCCAGAGGACATTCAAATACTGACTATATAAGAGACACTATTTTCATAGACAGTTTTGAGGCTTTGGATGAGCTGCTTGTTCCCTGCTTTCTGCTCACCGTAGACTCCGTGTCCACTGTTCTCAGGTTTGACATGAGTGTCTCCAGTGACAGCAGAAATAGCACAAAGCACGCAGGCTGCTTGGCAACTGACAGAGAAAAGCAACTCTCGAGAAAGGCAGCACAAGGGAAGGAAACCCACCTTCTCCAGTTTGCGCAGCTTTCCCGTGGATAAGAACTCATCTATCTTCTCAGCTATTTTAGCGCCTACTCCATCCTAAATGTTGGGTAGGGGGAGATGGGGACAACAAACGGGTTAACTCCAAAGTGACTTTAAAGCCATTATACCTGCAAAAGAAAGGAAAACTCCCCAGAATTTAATCCTGGAAGAACTCTGAGGCCACCGAGACTGTGATCAAACAGGGAACGCGGGGGAACGCGGGGTACAACGCGAGCAGTGTAAGCGCTGCGATACAAGGGCTACATTACAAGTTCCCCCAAAGCACAA
>NW_009925707.1:2526-30087 GCF_000696875.1 Nestor notabilis | reverse complement strand
AACCATGTTGGCTGTCACCAACCACCTCATTTGACCTATTGTTATCTTTGAAAGGAATCGCACCTTAAATTTCATAAAATTCATAAACCTTCCCAGCTGTCACATACCAGTCTTTTTAATTGTGAACTCAGTTAAAGATCACCACTAAGCTCTTTGACAAAATGGGAGAGAAGAAAAATAAGCAGGACAATCTTTCTGACTTCTGATACATTTACTTCATGCCTTCTTCTGTCAGTTCCCTTGCCAAAGGGACTATCTCTCTCCTCCTTGCATGCCATAGCTGGCCAGAGTGAATAAAGAATAATGGAGAAGAAGAGAAACATATAAATAGCTGTCTACTATGCTATCACAATGGAGTATTTTTTGCCTGCAATTTACAAGACAGGAAGTTTGTGAAATGGACAAAATTTTACTACTAGCAATTCAAAAAGTCATAGTCACATTTATTGTTCTCACTATACACAACTGTCAGAGGGTGTCTGAATTCTTTACGGTTATGAGCACATTCAGTGATGACACATGGAAAAAATATGGACACATTTATTTTTTGGAAGTACTTGACCAGAAAAGAATCTCTTGTGAACAAACTCCAGCAGTGTACAACAGGCAGAAGAGAAGCCAGCCAGAACTGAGGAACATGAGAAACAGAAATTCTTTGGATGCAGCATGTTGGCTTTTGCCAACATGATCAACTGCAGGTCTACAGGGAGACTCCTCACCCCATGGGTCACCATAGCTGCAGTGTGATTTACCAAAACTTGCTGCTGCATTTCCAAGAGAAGCAACTGCGGGTAACAAAATAGGGTTGGCCATGCATCAGTGCTAGTAACATGTACTGTTCAGTAGCATATCCACATGAAGGGTGTTCCTTATTGGCACCAACACTACATTACATTCATATTCATTTCACTCTGTTTATCAAATATTCTCGATTAAGAGATGAAGTCTTTTGTATCAAACTATTTCACATATTCACACTGATAGGGGCAGTGAGACCTTGGAAAGAGCGATCCCAAACAGAAGAGGCAGCTACTTGCAGTAGGGACTGCATAGAATCCAGGCTAGAGCAGTCTCTGGGGATATGCAGTGCTTAGCCCACTTGCTGCTCTCTCAGCACAGAAAGACAGCTAATTTCCATGTTAATGTGGCAGTGATAGGTACTAAGTATGCTGAATTTCTTTCTTCTTCAAGCCCTATTCTTCTCAAGAACTCCATGTTCTTGAGAAATGTAACAGAAATCACTCAGAAGTCACTTCACAAGAGAAAAGCATTTGAAAACAGTATTCAAAATGCTATGTGCTTTGTGAAACACATTTCTGCACAGTAGCACCAGACATCATTACCAAGCACTTCTTGCAATCCTAAGGAAGGGGAAAAAAAGAAAAATAAGTGCAACAGCTTGATTTTGCCAGTGGACACAAATTTATGTGCTAAACACTTCCTACAGAAGCAGACGCACCACGTTTCTGGCTTCTTCTTGACCAGTGAAAGACACCTCAAGGGTGTAGGTGCTGTGAACTCAGTCCAGTGTCCATGGAAAACTGAACATGCCTGGGGCAGGGGACTGGTTTCTCCTGTTTCTAAGAACTGCTGAGGCACTGAAGCTTTACTCTAAAAGGCAAAAAAGCTTTTTCCTCTTTCTGTTTTAAACAAAGAATTGTTTCCCTCTTCTTCCTTCCTCCTCTTCCCAATATTCCTCATGTTTTTGAAAGGAATTCAAAGGTGGGGTTTTTTTATATAAAATATAGAAGTATGTTCCCTCTCTGAGAATAAACTTCTCAAATCTCTACTGTGAAGTTGGAGACATGAAGAAAAACCAAGCAAGTGGAAACAGTCCTTTAAGATGGAAACAATCAGGCAACCGTAACTACACAGTGGCCACTACTATGAGTTGCTACTGCCTGGAAATGTTCCAAGTTACACAGGAAACCGACCCTTCAAAATACTAATTGTTGTAAAATAAGGAACAATTTAGAGGGAATCACTGAAGGATTAATTATCTTTACGCTATACTTTCAATTTCAAGGACTCGATCTAGAACTCGCTGAAGTCAAATGGAAAGATTACATAAATTTTTATGACCCCTAGAGAAAGAGATTTTTTTTAAAGAACTCCATTGATGTAAGATTTTCATAGAAATGTAGAATGGTTTGGGTTGGAAGGGACCTTTTTAAAGATCATCTAGTTCCAATCCCCTGCCATGGGCAGGGACACCTTCCACTAGACTGGGTTGCTCAAAGCGTCATCCCACCTGGCCTTGAAGACCGGTTAGGGATGGGGCTTTTTACATAGTATCATCCCTCTACTTCTTAATACTCATTGCTTTGATCTACTTCACTGCTAAAACAAGAGGAGGAAAGGAGGTTACTGTACTGATGCTCCACTTAAGGTAATAGGTAAAAAGACATCTATGTTAAATGTAATTAGTTAATACAAATTAAGATGACTACATGTTCTATTGTCAAGATCATTCAAAGAGTTATTTGCTTTTGTCATTGAACAGTGCTGCATTAGTTCTCATAATTTGGTTAGTGCATTAGCACTAAGTAAATCCTATTGATTCAGCAGATAAAATGGACCTAAGTAATCTTTGTATTTTGCTGATTTCCCTTATATTAATTTAGCATTTAACTCAGTATACAGATTATCAAAGGAGAGGTGTTGACTAATTACACATTTTGAAGAAATAAAATAATGCATTGGAGCTGTTGGGTTGATAAAAGCAGTTTTGCTGTATATTTGTAGCGTACATCAGGTGCATTTTTCACAGAAGTCCTTATTTACATGGAAGCTGTCATGAAATAGAAAAGCTGTGAATTCCAAGTAGACTAGTTATCCTAAGATAATGCTGAGTGTGGAGACTCTTATTCCAAGATTGCATTGTGCAATAACTGCATGTCTAGCCAAAACAGTGGTGCAAGAGATACGTGGGATACAAAGGAGTCCAAAAAGTAGGGAGAAAATCATGCAATTTGCCCAAATTTCCACAGGCTGTCTATAAAAGCATGGTAACATCTGCCTTAAGAAAATGAAACTCTTATTATCACCTCCCCCAAGATCATTCCCCTCTAACATTTCATTGTTTTCACCCACTCCATAGACTGTGCAAGTAACACTTCTTTGTGACCTGCACTGGCTTTCTGAACCATTTATGCCATGGATCTTCTTCCTTAGCAGTATTTTGTAATTTATTTATTTACTGTGGGATTTGACTCTGGCTTTACTTGTATGTTTGGAAATGAGAAGTAATTCCACTCTGATGCAAAAGCTGTCTGAGGTCAGAAACCCACATGCCACCTAGAAAGTTCAAGTAACAAAACACTCTCCTGGATCATAATTACCTACTGTTGCTTTAGTGAGCAATAATGACGGCAATATGTGGTCCTGAGTCAGAACAAGTAGAGTAAGTAGAGGAACTGCTGAGGTAAGTTTGGTGCTGAGTGAGCTGAAAGGCAGATGTCTGCTTTGTCAGGATTTATGTCTTTCCATCATTTGGCAGCAGAACTTGAGGAAAATTCATTGCTTATTTAGATGTTTCAACTACCTATGAAAGCCAGGTGGGATGAATCCAGGACTTAGATCTGCATGAAGTGCACTGCAGAATCAGCATCTCTTTCTCTTGAACATCAAATTGTTTATAAAGAAATCCAGGCAGATCTCTCAGGAGGGGCTGACAGTCCCATTGCAGAATAGCCATCAGCAGATTAGACAGGAACTTATTCTGGGGTAAAGGAGCCTTAGAACTTGGTTTGAACCCAGAAAAAGTCTCTTAGATCTGAATATTACACATCTCTAGTAAGTGTCCTTAATGTTACACACCTCCTAGTCTACATTTTGGACATCTCTTCTTGTGGGACTGTAAAGGTTTTAAAATTTGAAAGGTTACTTAGGATAAGAAAATTATTCTTTTCCCAGTTCTAGTTGTTAGAGTTATTTAAGGGTCTTTATAAACTAAGACATGAAATACACATGACCAGATATCCATACTAAAAAAATAAAAATTACTTTCTGCCTGAAATGATTTCTGTGAAATTCCAGAGAAAAGCAGGAGTCACTCTTCTGCACTAATAACCAACAGGGAACCCTGCCTTCAGTGGAAGAATCTGATTAAAAAGTATGGAAATGGAACATTATTAGTAACTCTGGCTGATAAAGCAGTGCCCTTTGCAGAAAATGGGAGTTTAACAGATACTAGTTTTTCACAGAGAAATCCAGCTTTCATCAAGAAGATGATAAATCACCAAGCAGCAGCACTGGGAGGCAAACAGAGACAGGTCTCTAACAGGACATTAGGAGAAAAAAAATGTAGTTTTTGCAGCACTTGGGGACCAACAGGTTGGCCCCCAAAATCCACAGCTTCTGGGGCTCGGAAAAGTTTTTAAAGATACCTACCACTCCAGGTGGTGTGGTACTTCCCAAAGAAACTCCCAGAGTTGCTTTTTCCTTGCCTTGCCTTTTTCTTGGGAACTCCCTTGTGATGGTGCCCCAAGGACAGCATAGTCCATGTCTATAGTTACGTGTCTGCTGAATCTGGCCCAACATGAGTTAACAACACCCATATCCATACTTATGCTCATACATACCCCCTACACACTCACCCATCTCTCTACTCATGCCTGTACCATACACATACCCATGCCTCTTATGCAGCTTAACTGGAGTTTGGACTATTCCTGTAATCCCTTACACCATGCTATTTACCCCAGTTAGGTCCTGCATGGCCAGGTACCTAGATGGTTATGTACCTATTGGTGGTGGGGAGCCGGGTGGTGAGCGCACCTGCCTTGCACTCCATCACATAGGGCAGCACCATTGGAGTACTGTCTGGGCTTTCAGCAGGCAGGCTGTGAGTACAGAACAGGAACATAGATGCAGCCTGTCAGCTTACTATTATGGTTTAAGCCTGTTTGAAAGGGTGTCAGCACACATTGCCCATCACCCAGTCCCTCTTCGTCTATTCTCTTCTTCATTACCCAGTCCCTCTTCACCAGAGACTGTAGTGATAGGACAAGGAGTACTGGGTTCAAACTTAAACAAGGGAGGTTTAAGTTAGATATAAGGAAGAAATTCTTTACTGTGAGAATGGTGAGACACTGGAACAGGCTGCCCAAGAGAGTTGTGAATGCTCCATTCCTGGTAGTGTTCAAGGCCAGGTTGGATGGGGCCGTGAGTAACCTGGTCTAGTGTGAGGTGTCGTTGCCCACGGCAGGCGGGTTGGAATTAGATGATCTTAAGGTCCTTTCCAACTCTAACGATTCTGTAATCGTATGATTCTATTCTTCTAGACATCAGAACTCCATAGAGAAGCCTGCACAAAATCTGTATGGACAGGAGCAGGCTTTGTGCCCAGGCAGTGTGCTGCATGCCATTTGCTACAGCATTTCCAGAGGAATAAATGACTGAACCAATCTGATGGATTCTGATGCCTGACTTTTACGGAAAATATTCAGGCACATTCCACTCACAGTATGAAAAACATCTCCGTGCTGTGAGATTATCTAAATAACCCACATCAACTCTTCCTAATCAGAGAGGTATGGTGTTATTTTTAAACCTGCCAAAAAATTTTAAGCCAAATGGTGTGGGATACTACGGTTACAGGGCCTCAAAAGAGTTATTTGTCTCTCTTTATTTCATTAAATATTCCTAGACATACCCTTAGGATGACAGATCAATAAGTGCCTTTGCGGTTTCCTGACAGAAGGCAGCAATTATTTTCTTCCATTACAATATAAGCATAACCCAATTTTACTCATCTATCATGTGTGTGATGGTAATAAAGAAGCATCACCATGTGTTTATTTCACTGTCACTTTATCTTTTGTTTTGGTGATCTTCTGTTTGCATTTCACGTTCTTCCAATTGTTTGTGCCTTTCAATTGACAGGAGCTGTGACCAGTTGGTCTTCCTTTAGGACACTTGTTGGGAACATGGTAGCACAAGCCTCTGTTTTTCTTTTCCTGTAAGGTGAATGGAGTACTTTAGGCTTTCACCTGAACTTAGATGCAGCAGAAACAAAGCCACAGGATTTTTACAGAGCTGAATTTGGATTTAATTTTTAGAGGTGCTTTTCCATGGAAGTCAATACCGATTGAAGGCAGGTATCAGAGGATAATTGGACTCCCAATTGTTTAGCACATAAGAGACACAGCAAGGCTAAACAAAGCCCGTAAGATCATGAACTAACTAATGACAATTGAAATGTATAGTTGAAATTGCCAAGGCTAAACTCAACCTATTTCCTCACTTAGAGAATCACGTTTAATCCATAATAAAGGTGCACACTACTGGACTATGTCTTCAAATGAAGTAAGCAGCATTTGTCTCCCCCTCTAAGTAACTTCTCTGCTTTGAGGAATACCATACCAGGGCTGATGGTGACTAACTGTGACCCAATAAACTCTGCTAAAAGCTTACATCCAGTTTTCGTTGTGGGTGAGGAGATTCCTGAACAGTGATTCAAAACCCTCCACAGCAGCTACCTTTGTCCTGATTCAGGCAATAAAACCCCGTTACTATGACTCCAACTTTTTCTTTTAATTCAAAGCCAGTTCTGTTTCCTCCTTGCTGTCACTGAAGTGACAGCCAGCTCTTCACTGAAGGAAATTATTAGGAAGTGCTAACTGGTCACAGCTCTGCTGACGTACATCTGATACCAATCAGATGTGCCATCAGATTCACTTTTCCTATCCCTAACCTCAGTGAGCCCAGGCTTTGACTTAACATGTATTCCACTTAAACACAACTGGAAATGTTTTATTTTCACTTTATAAAGTTTTCCATGAGCACTGGAATAAGTAAAGCACAGTTGTTTCTGGACTTACATCTTGTGGTTGGTTGACTTTGCTGTCTAGCTAAGCTGTGACGGAGACTTTACCCATGGGTGAGTATATGCCTGCTTTGGCCCCTGTGAGTCCTTTCAGTGTTTGTAAAGCGGCTCCTTAAACTTCATCAGTTTCCACAGCCTGAGCATATACTGGATCTGTCTCTGGATTCACACATGGATTCACATCTTTAAGATTTCTTATTGTTGCGGCTGTCAGGACAACTGCCAGAAAGACAGGTATACAACAGCATAACTTCATTTCTTTAGGAAACAAGGCTAAAAACTAGCCAATTCTGTTAACCAAATCAAGATGAGTTGAAGTATTTATTTTTTTTAATGCTTAGAATATGAGAAGAATGAGTTGAGGAAGTGTTTTGGATGTTCTATTCTGGTTTATTTTGGCCTAATTCTACCTTTAGAAGCTTCAGACTAAATAGTCCTGAGGGACAGCCACTTAAAAAGATGGACTACCCAAAGTCCAACAAAATTATGTACAATTGTCTTGTGGGAATTCTTTTGATAACATGAAATGACCTTCATCAATCAAACTCTAACTGTAAATTATCAGATACCAGTCTCTTGCAAACATTGCTAAAGGCTCATTTTTCTTTTTAACGTTGAAGTTAGTGGTATACCATATTCAGTGCTGCTCTGTTTTCACTGTCCTATGACTTAATCTTACAGTGGTCAGTGCCTTTCACTTGCATCAGTGGTCTGTGGTTTCATTCTCTCGACATCAAAGAGGAAGATCATCTTGGCTACATTACAAAAAGCAAGTTTTGAATTTTGCCAAAATAAACTGTGACAAACTCTCACAATTTATAAAAGCTTTCTTTTAAGTTGAAGGTGACTTGCAAAAGGGGAAAAAAACATGTACTTTTTTATAATATACAAAAAAGGGCCTAAAAAGAGTTGAGAGGTTTGGGACTCTTTCGTTATTATTTTATCTCCAGCAAAATCAAGGAAGACCAGATTTGACATTCCTGAGACAAGCGTAAGAAATAACGTGCTTCCAACCTTGCGGGTCGATTTTACACACCTGAGAAAAACAGGTGTATAAAGGATGCTTGGCAAATTCTTGCCAACCTTTTTAGCCAATTGAAACCTGAAAAAACTCAAAGGACACTCCTTATTGGAGCCAAAATGAGTCCTCTGGAATAAAGCAAAGGACATAGAACGACAAAGCTTGAAGGTCTTGATATTTCAGTGTTAAGCAAACAATCCTGACAAAAATTCTGCCTGCTTTTATGCCATTTAAAGGAAATACAAGAAATCACAGAAACATTTTCCTCTTTGTCAGTTTAATGTAACAGAAATCAGATTTCTGATGGCACTTCTTGAAAATGGGCAACTATAACAAACATGTCTGCAGTATAAGACATTCAGTTCTGAAATGCAAAGCAGCAGCAGCCCCTGGAAAGCTTTTGAAACAGGAAAGTACTTCCCAGCATGTGAGAAGTGGCAAATTATTCTGTCAATATTTTAATGGTATACTTTGCTATGAAAAGATCACCTTATGAAACGGGTGTATAGGCAAGGACAGAATGAGATAAGTTAAAGGCCATGAGCTTTAAAGACGGTCACTCACAAATAAAGTACCCCAGGAATAAGGAGAAAAAAGTATTTTCAGAGAAGAACAATATTCATTGTTAAAACAAACTGAAAAATATTCATAAAAGGATGTTAAGACCTGAAATGAAAAATTAGGACAGCAATAACAGTGAAGGAAGATAAGAAGCTACTGTGCCAAATGTCTGCTAACTGGCTTTCAGTTCCTGAAAATTGCCTTTCTCCATAAAAAAAGGGGAATAAAATGCTACTGAGGAGGCACCACAGCAGCTCTGTAATGGATGCTTCTCCCCAGACCACCCCGTCTCACCCCTGGCAGCGACAAGCAGTCCTCCTCTTTCACGCAAGACGCTTCCACCTCCAACCAGGGCATGTGGCAGCATGGTCCTGGTGCCCTATGCTGGGCAGCTGTGCTGAGGAGGACTCTGGTGTCATTGGGGTGATGAAAACCTGCAGTGTCCACCCTCACCCCAGCCGTCCCAACAATGGGACATGACAGATCCCATCCACCTTCACTGTTGCTCCATCCTGACACAAGCCTCATCTTGGCTTGCGAGGCTGAGCAGAGCCCCATCACAATGACTCTGGCCCTGCCCTCTGGTAGAAGACAGCATGTCACCTATGAGCTGCAGTTTTCTTGTATTTGAGAAAAGAAAGCTCCCCAGAGAGGACATGCAAGGCCCTGCTGCATAAGCAGGTACAATTCAAAGCTCTAATGTTTCATGTTTCAAAATAAATGTTAAAAGTCCCCGACTCCCAGATTCTGTATTTCCTTACAGGAGCTGACAGCGGCACAGACACTTCGCCAGAACGGAAGAAGTAACTTCTGTGCTACCTTCACTTACAATATTTCAGACGGTTGGAGAGCAGCGATCACCTGAAAACATGGTGCACAAAAAGGCAACCCTCCCATCCGAGACTACAGGTATCCTCATTTAGATATATTTTCCGTAGATATTTCTTTCACTAAGAAAACTGGTTTTGGTGGGACTGCTTCTGTATCAAACATGACTAACTGCATTACAATTCGGTTCTTCATGGCATGTTCCAAACAAGCTCTTTTATTTTTTTTTCTAAAGAGGGCAGTGATTCAGCGTTAACATAGCTTAAAATACAAGTGATATTTTCAGGGACTTCTCAGTGCACACAGATATGAATGTAAATGAATACTTCTCTGAAATATTAAAACAAATAACTGCCTAAATATTCCATTTATCTGCATCCCACTCTGTCAAGAAAAACAATTACTTACAAATTAAAAAAAAAAAGGATTTTTTTTCCCCCAGTTCCACTAATGCTTTTTTAGCTCCATAATATGGACCTCCGTGAATTTCATACTCAATTTACAAGAACTAAGCCTTGCAGAGATGAATCATCATCAGTGCTAAGCAATCTGAAATGATCAGCGGCTTACATTCTGCAACTGAAACTGATGGGATGGCTACTTGGCAATGGAGAAGGTGAAGAGAGGAGGAGAATCCCAAAATACAACGAATTAATTGTCACTTACCCTGTTCAAGCAGTATTTGCTCTCTTTCCCATAAAAGTGCTGGAGACATTTCATGTTCTGCTTGTCAACAATCTTGTTGAAGAACTCGTTGATGGTTCGCACGGAGACGGCACAGACAGCAGATCTGTTGGTTGGTTCAGAAGAGTCTGGTTTACTTTGTGCAAAAACACCGTAGAGAATATCATCGTTCAACCCAAGGCCCATTTCATAGGCTAGAGCTGAACCCGGCTTGCTTACGTAGGCAGCTTGCAAAATGTTGAACACCTCCTTTCGGATGGACCTCCTTCTCCGCTTTTCGGTGAAAATACACTCAAGAGGCATTTCCATATACGAACGCATCTCTGAGTCTGAAGTGCAGAAGCGGATAATTCTAGTGTGAAAAGCTTGGGAGTCAAGAGATTCTCTCTGGACAGTCAGAAAATAGACAAAGTGATCATTTTCAAAGGCATGGACATACCTTATGGGATATGAGTCACGGAACTGAGGGAGGATATCTATGTAAGACTGATCTGTGAGAAATTCAAAACCATCCTGTGTTTCTTTTAACCTTCTAACTGATATTGAATGCAGCACACGGGGAGGTTGAAATGTGGATGATACAGTATTTCCAACAAAGAAGTTGACAAACCTGTCCTTTTCCGTCACCAAAACTCTGGTTCCTAAAGTGCTTACAACACAGTCAGGACAATTATCAGGTTCTCCATCCACCCAGGGTGAATACATGCAGTGCACCTCACTTTCAATGTCAGCAGGGTTGTCAGGGTGAATGATGTGGCGGTGGCAGATGCCTCCGGACACACTACCACAGCTGATGAGCTGATCATCATAGTAAGTTTCTAAGAGCAGTGCCATGTTGACATTATCCTTCCATACGCTGTTAGAAAGATTGGCTTTATCTCTGCAGACTTCACATGGCGCACAGTCAGGGTTCTCCAAAATGGGCCCAGTCTTGTACACAGAAATGTTCTGGAGGGTTTCATTTAGTACATAAATCTTGTTTATTGCTCCAATATAAACATGATGCTTGTATAAAACTACATTCTGAATCGGTGTTTCTGCGATGAAGTTAGGAAGATCATATTTTACAGCCAAATTCATCTCTGACTTTTTAGCTGCTTCTTTGCATTGTCCATGGCTCCTCTGCAGCAAGGCAAACAAGAATACAATAAACCCAGAAGGATATGAAGTAAAAGGCTTCATTGTCGGGGATTTAATCTGTCAAAATATATTTAAAAGAGTGGTTATATTTCATATACTAAAACATCAGTTCATCAGTCAACAGAAATCTGTTTCTAGGCTGCATTTATTAGTGGAACCATTTCAGTTTAAGAATTGTTGTAATCTTGCTTAGTGTCATTAATAGGCCTGTGCTAGAAACTGTTACAATTACTGTTTTTCATGGGTACACATTTCACTGCTTTTAGAACAATTCATAAAAAGATTTTCTTGTGATAAATTTTGCAAAACCTCTCTCTGTGTTGTAGAGCAGCAGAAGAGAGATGACTGCTTCCACACTGGCAATGAATCAGATGACTGATAGGGTTTAGAACAAGATGGTGCACAGGTAGCTGAAAGCCAATCTGCTCAGGACACTAAGGACACAGCTGCACACAAAGCAGTTGTAGCACTTTGGTGTGTGGATTTAAGACACTTGGCAAGTTCCTCAAGAGGCTGAGCTGGTTCTTAGTGCAGCTGCTTAAAAATGATAAATAGAAAAGACATGAAATTATGTGAAGATTTGAGCTGGAAGTGGGCTTCTTTATTCTATTGACATTTTTGATTAACCAAGGAAGAGATTTTTCTCCACCAGACCAAAGGAAGAAACCCTTCTCTCTCTCCCTTGAGTTCCCAAATCACTGTCTTTCATGAGGGCCTAGTATGGAAAAAAGAATGTTTTTTTTCAGCCAGCTCTGCTTCTTGGAATAGTCATTTTCCCTAGTGTTGACAAGGTTTTGTAATATATTAGAATATTTTACGCATCATGTGGTGCCTGACATGTGCAAGTTTTATTTTAGGTCTTGTACCACAGCAGTAAGTCACCCTGGTGAACCTTTACAAGATACAGGCGTATCACTGTATTGTAAACAAAGGGATATTAAGTGACCTACAGTCATTAACTGATGAAATCAAACAACCCAGCATTTTTCTTTATTTTTTTTTTTTTTTTTTTTTTACTTCTCCACACAATTGTTTGATGTGGCTTGAAAAACCAAAGGCAGATGACTAGTGTGATATTTCACCCCCTCCAAAGATCAGTTAAATGAACTGTGGTTATAAGCGTTTCGGTGCAGTGTCCACACTATGCCTTGTCACACCAGACATTTTCTGTTAGTGTCATGACACAGTTCTTAAGTCAAATTTAGCTGCTTCGTGGAGAAAACAATTATACATTCTAACAGCAATATGATCACATACTTTCAGAAAACACTTCTAGTTTGGCTATAGTTAAGCAATTGCTGCTAGTAAAAAAAATGCTTATGATCACTGAATGGATTTAAAATAGACAACCTTGAAAATGACAAACTAATAAAAGGAATCTGTACTGACTTTTTATTTCATTGAGACTAAGCAAAATGAAAAGATGAGTACAGACCAGAGCTGTTTCAGCTGTGTATAAATTCAGTGTTTTCACAAGATTGGTTAAAACAATCCATCAATATTTCTCCTGCCTTCCTTGTGACATTTTATTTCAGTGTCAACAGAACTCTTTCTGTGGCTTACCCCATTAATTACACAAAATAATAGGCTCTGGAAACAATGAATTGTTCTTCTTCCTTGTTATCTGATAAGAATCATGATTGAGAGCTGGGGATAAAAATCAGAAACTCATGCTATTTGCAAGTATTAGCTGGTAAGAACAAGTTACACTTCTGGTATTGAGAAATTAAGATCTTCCTTCAAATCAACATTTTCTGATACTAGTTATAACAGAAGCCTGGAAACAAATCAAACATGGATTTAAGTTAAAAAGAAAATAAAATAACAAAAACAAACAAAAAAAAGAGCTGGGACACTGCTATAATTAGAAATAGGCTAGTATGCAGAGCAGTGACTTCTGTATTGTACAGGGCAGGGAACAGTTTTCTCACCCTCTGAAATTTCTTGCTGTTACAGAATTTTTCCTGCTCCATGCTGGGATGAAACCAAGAGCTTTCAAAGTTTATGTGAAACACCCAGCAGTCACACCAGATCCAAGAACAACCAGGTTCATGTCCCTACTTTGCCAGGGAATGACAGCCAGGGAAGGTCCCTGCAGTGGGAGGACTGGAAGCCTGGTCTGACTGTCTGCCTCCCTCAGCCAGCACTGCGTTCCTGCAGATTCACTTCTGACGAAACAACGTGTTCTGACAAACACTAGATTATGCAGAAAATTCCAAAAGTGCTCCATTTCTGACACAACGTGGAGGCAGGTATATTGCTTACTACAACAAGTTTAAACACACGTAACAAAGGTGGGACTGCAGGGGAGAGAGAAAACAATAGGTGGGACAATAGAGGAAGCTGATGGACCACCAACTGCGGAAAAAAGATGCAAGTTTACCTGACAGACACATTGTTGCAGTATATTGTGGGCTATGCTCGTTTTAATGTGTTCCCAAATAGATTTTCCACCCAGTATGCCCCTTGGTCTTCAAGTTTACAATCCACCCCATTGTTTCAGTGTCCAAAAAAGAGGATCCCTTGCTGTCCAACAGTAAATGCCAGTGTGCACTGCAGAGAGATTTAGTGACACAAATACCATCTGACTTATTTTTTCCCTCAAACCACATCTTGGGATGTGAGGCTAGTATTCTCAGATAGGCTACTCTGCCTACACTTGGTGAAACAGTGTTGGTTTGAATCTGTGCTCTGGAGACAGAAAATTCCTCCTTAGACTCCTTTAGTAAATGAGATTGGAACCGAAAAGCTTAACAGCAAGGGTGGGATTCAGTGCAATGCAAAGGATGCCAGGAATAATAGGTACTGTATTTCACCAACTCAGAAAGGAAAATATGAGCAATAAATGAAACCCAAGTCATCTTTGCTCTCATATTTGAGCTCCAACGTTGTGTCTTCCTTTGTATGCTTCTGAAGCATGTCAAGCGTCCTCCCTGACAGAAATCTGCTGATTTGCACCTATGGGAAGCTCAGGCTCATATTTATGGGCAGCGCTAGGGAAGACGGTTCGCCACAATGCATGTCTCCAGCACACTGTGAATCTTTCCTCTAGGTGCCTGAAATCAGAAGGCACATGCTCTACTGTGAGACATTTATAGCTTAGGGAGAACAAAGAAGTTATGTGAAAAGTACAATGTGCAATTCCTTTTTTTTGGTATTTGTTTTTTCGCAGCCCCCACACCATTTGAACTCCACTGTTCCTCAGTGAGACTCCCATGAGGTTTGGTGCTTGTTTTTACCTCCATTTGACCCCAGGGTCTTTCTCTATTGCACTGCTGCAACCTCCAGCACAGAGCTGCTTTTTCGTAACCTCCAGACTAGGTCATTGTAAACACACTTCACCTGAATGCCTCCTGAAGTAGAGGGGAACTAGGGAGAGTTAAAAATTCAGTCTCACCTCTCTTCAGCAGTCCCAGTTCTCCTTAGCACATACTCAAACGTAATTTCAGTGAACTTAAGCCTTACGAGTTCTCCTGAATTAAACCCAAAATACTTAGGCTATAGATACACTTTTTGAGTACAGGTCAAAGAACTAGCTGCTGTCTATCACTTGCAGAAGGAAAACAAGTAATCCCTTTGTTTCTGTAGTTGGTTTGAATGATAGATGCTGTTCATTCTTTTGTGACCTTCCTGTGACTTGTGTGTCAGTGTGTCTTTCATGTGTCTACAGAAGACTTGTAAGCTTTGGCCTGTGATAACTATCAGCAAGCAATAGCTGTGGATGGATTATTCCTTTTGTAAGAGATATTTTCAAAGCCTGTGTCATGATGTGCTCATTTTTCCATCCCTCAGCAGACAGTAGCTTGTGTAACTGATGAGAAAATGGATTTTGGTCAACCGTTGCAAGTGGCTACTAATGATGTGTCATATTACTGTGCTTGGCAACGTCAAGTCCTATGGCTGATGCTTCCCACCAGGCTTGGTCTTGAGTGTTTGTGCACCATTAACAGCTTCCTAACGGCAATCTTTTTCCTACAAGTTTCATTCTCCCTAATTATGGCCTGGGTGATAATTTGTAAATATTGAACATCATGTCTCTCCTTCACACTGTTTGCCGTTGTACTGACAAGTCAGGCCTGGTCTTATTGTGGAATAATGTTCAAGCTGTCATATGCAATGAAGCCAGAAAACAGAGTCATGCTTGTTTTCCTAGCCCTCATTTCAGCAACTTGGGTCCCATTTAACTCTGATCACAAAGAACTCCATGGATCTGCACAAGCTAAGACAACACACTGCCATGAAAGTGCTTTTTTAAGTTTCGGGCATCTCATTTTGCCTTGTTTTACTACAGAAAAGGAAATGACAGAGTCCTGTATATCCCACATCGAGTGTGTTTGTGTAACAGATTTAGCCCTCAGATAGGTCATTTCATGTTAGGTAACAGCAGAGGCATATTACCTCGTATTTCAAAATCACTACTGTCTGCAAATGGTAGCCCTTTTCCCTCTTCAAAGAAATATCCAATAGTATAGTTTTATATTTTTTCCAGTGCAACAGTACATCTTGCTACTTTGGGCTCTGACAGATTTGTGCTGGCAAATTTATGTAGGATATCTCTAGTGATAACTGCTCCTGAGATTTCAGTTTGCTTTTCTATCCCGATCTGAAATTTGTGCCAGCTCAGGACCTGATTCCTTGTGGATCAGAGACCCTGCCATGGAGACAGCAGCACCATTTAACAAAACAGGGCAAATGAGAGGGGGACATGATAACAGCTCCAGCCATCCAACTTTTAATCTGTTGTTGCAAATCTGCCACAGCACTGGTATTAGCTTCACCAGACTGAGCCCACAGTGGACATGTCTTCATCAGACTTTTCAATTACTACTTGCACCTATTATCTATGTCCACAGATCAAAAATGTTCTTAAGTCAGAATTGCTAGCCTCAATTAGCTAACTTTAGTAAAAATAACAGAGAGAGAACAAGGACATTTGAGAAAGTAAGTGAGCAACAAACATAAAAATGATCCGCGAGTTGAATTCAAATGGATAATCTGAGTTCAAATCCATGTTCCCTTGTCTTCAGCACTAGTTTCAACTCTAGTTTAGGGTACTCAAGCTGATGAGGGTGGGAACATAATTTTTGTGCAGCATGGTACACACATTAATATGATGCATTTTCCCAGTGCACAGAGTCACAGGACTGAGTAGCAGTGATTTAGGTCATGAATTTATTTGCACAAGAGTTGAGAGGTTTCTATGGTACCCCAAGAGGTGAGTGTACATGCAGACGGCTGATGGTGAAGAACTGGTGGGCAGGGCAGAGCCTAGGCAACTGCTGGAGGATCTACCATTAACTAAATCCTTTGCATATTCAGTGCAGTCTTGTGACAGAAGAAGTTGCTTTCATTAGCATGTGTATATGATCTCTAAGCCTTTTCTTACAATATTCAAACATTAAAAAAAAAAAAGGATCTAAATTCTCCCTGCATAAAATAGACTCTAATATATATGATGCATTACTGGGTCCAATATACCATTGTAATTTGCAGCAGCTACCAACTGAAGCATTTTCACTGTCTGCCAGGTTTATTTTTACCAGGCACTAAAACACAAGAACACTAGCCCATCCTTCGCAGTGGAGAATATTTTATTCTTATACTCATTTAGCATTAATTTTTGTAGGTGTCCTGCACTGCAATGAAGCGTACAGCGTTTTCTTTGAAACTTGCTTCAGACCTTAACATCCTGAAGCCAACTCATGTCTTGGGTCTGTAGCACAACTGGATTTATTTAATCATTTTCTGTTGTCATGGGCTACAATGGTGCTACAGACTCTTTCATAACGAGCCTCAGCAAACACTCACTGCTATATTACAAATGAGTGGATCAGATCAAGAGCTATAGATTGCTCAAAAAGACTTATTTAAAAGCTGGTATACAGCATTCGTAGTGATTCAGGGAAATTTCTCATGTGAGGAAGTGGTACTCATTCTAAGGGCTGAGGAATCTATTCCACAAAGAACAGGAACCAGAAAAGAAGTTCAAAATACATAAAGAATAATTGAAGAACAGGGAGGAAATACCCACAATAAGGTAGGTCCTTCGTTTTTTGTTCATGCTTGTATTTCCAGATGGATTTATATCTTTAAATACAGAAGGACAGCTTTCCACATCTGGATGTATACAGATGTGGGGATTTCTTTTTTTTATTATTATTATATTGTTTAGTAAAATATTATATTGTGAAGCAGGAAAATAGAAACTGAACTTTGAACAACACAACTCTACTGATCCACTCCATTCATCTGAAATGCAAGTCAGCTATTGTGGAGATTCATTAAGAAAATACCTTTGATGCTATTGTGGCCCATTATCACTACACTGGTAATAAAATAAATCCAGTTCTAGCACAGACTTAAGCTTGGTATCTGCAGCAAATAATTCAGCCTGACAACTGACATGGGAACATCTTATTCAGTCCAAGTGTTCAGTCCAAGTAGAAAAGGAGCTCTGTGTGTGTGCAGAATAACATGCTGTGCTTGTTATTTTACATGTCATGACTAATAACACAGGGTAACATTGGTCTTCTGCTTCAGGGTTTTTTTTCTGTGAATTCACTAATTCACTCCCAATTTTTTGTCTGCTTGGACAGACTAATTAATCTCTTAATATATTCTCAATGCATAAGCAATGCAAAGACCTTTATTGACTCTAGACAGTTGAGATAAATGCAGACATGTGCCCTGGTTCACCAAGGAAGTCACACAAACTCAGGTAAAGATGCAAGTACACTTACAGTAGGAGAAAGAAGTTTTCTGGTACTTCTGAGTCAATCCTGTTGATCAACTTTTTGCATGAATGTGAGCATTTTGTGGTTGTATGGAATGGGGACAGTGTAATTTCCTTGGAATGTAGTTCCTCCTTTTGTGAAGAGCCAAGCTGGCAAACCTGGCTGTGAGCACAGTTTTAGCTCAATCCCTTAACTACCCTCAGCATTTACTTAAATTTTCTACTTTATGCTTTTTGGTTAGAACATCCATCTACCTGAATTCTTGTATTGAAATGCAGAGCAGATTTTGGAAGCCCTTCCTGTCTTGTAAAGCTAATAGCTTTCCATACTGTGATAATTAAAGGAATGGCATGGGTCATAAAATGAAAAAGATTAAAAGGCAGATAGCCATGAGTAACCAAGACAGCATACAGATTTGATCTAAATGTTCCAACAGCAATTATGAATGATCTTGATGCAGGGCATTTCCTGCAGTTTAATTGTCATTTGGTGATAATGGTTCTTAGGAGTCCCTGAGACAATAACTCTTCATAGGCAAGCATTAATCTCTTTTATGTTTTCTTTTTTTTTTTTGTAATAAAACACATTCTGTGCATCAATAGATGGTGATGATAAAGTAAATTATGTAAGAACTGTATCAAAGGATCTACATGCACACCAAATTATCCAGTTTTCTTCTGATGTCATCGTAAATATAATAAATACAATAATAACAGGAACTAAAACCCAACAAGTCCCTGAATTCCTCCAAGGTGTGGTACAAATACCTAGGATACCAAGCAAAAGAAATTGTGCTGGCTCTGTTCTTTCCTCTGAAAGAGCTAGCAGGACAGTGTCAGGCAGACGCTTTTCTGCTCCACAGGCACACATAAAGCATGCCACAGGGTGCCATAACTTCACCTTTCTCAGTCAATGTGTCTCCAAGAGCCACAAGGCAAATTAGTGACAAAACCTGGGGTCAAGGATTTCCAGTAGGTTGCTGATGCCTTGCTTGATACATTGCTTGTCAAGCTGAGATGTCACGGTCAAACTTCATGCAGGGCCCCAGGGAGATCAGCACATCTGTACGTGTGAGCTGGGCTCCCACAGTCAGAGAGCTCACCCCAAGGCTGGAGTGAGACTGTCAGCTCTCCTTTACTCAGCTTTTTGAGGGTGGCTTATCCAGGTAAAGGAGAAACTAGGAAAAAGGTCTGTTTGTGGGCCTGCATGGAGGCCTTTACGTTGCCTCCAAGCCCCCTCCTTGCACGTAGGAGCTTTTGTGAGATGGCTGAACCAGTCTGGCCTGGCACAGTCTGCTGGCCTGATACTGTGATTTGTCCACATGTATTATATTTAGTGCTGGAAAGTAGACTTCACTCATTCCATGTCCAAGCTGGCTCCACAAGCAGTATAACCATGGTCATGTAATGTTGTGTTTGAGGTAACTTACCCTGCCAAACACTAAGTGCCTCTATGCAAACTAACTTGGTGGTCTTTGCCCCAAGTGAAAAAGCAGTACAAACTCTCAGAGCAGCTACAAATAAAGCTAAGTAGGTTGTTTGTAAACCAGCAAGTGAAAGTAATGAAGTCTGTATTTATGCCTTAGCTTAGCAGAACACAGATACCAAAGTTAGTAACCTGATGGTCTAAAAAGCAGCTTCATAGCTGCTTTTTGATAATCAAAGAGGAACAATGTCAAGGATAGTGTTCATTTCCCATCTGTGTTTGGTTAGGGGGTTATGACCTTTTCTTTTTAATGCTGACCTCGCTTTTGTCACTGCAAGTTTACATTATTGCAATGCACTTTAACTGATGCCCTACTTTCACTCACTTTAGAAACTGAGTTAATGATGGCTCATTGGCACGACTGCCGCTGTGCTGTGAACCTGTGATTCATGATATGCTTCCAAGGACTTTACGGTATTGGTGTTCATAAATCCCGAAATGGCCTGGGACCAGCCTATCTGACATCGTGGCTCTCACCAGAGGCAATGGTGTCACAGCTGCAATCAGCAGAGTGGCTGATCTGGAGCAGCCTCAGCTCCTGTTCTCTGGCAGATGTCCCTCAGTGAGGGTCTGTCAGCCACAGCTTTTATTCTGAAATATTGTGCTGACCTTCAGGAGATGCTGAAAAGCTCAATAGTTTGGAGAAGGTGTTCAGGGATGGTTGAACAGCCTGAGATTTTACAGGCTATTAGGGTCTTGGTGTTTTTTTTTCCCTGAAGGGATTTTTTAGCTGCTTCATTTACTTTCTTTCAGCCTGTCCTCTCCCCTCATTCTGGGCAGATCAGGGGAACTTAAATGTGCAACTGGCTGCAATCAGAGGTTCTCATTTATACAGGGCCTGGTACCAGGGTTTGGACTTGTTCAGATCCTGGAGTGTCTCCTTTGGAAATCTGGAGCCAGATTCAAGGAGTTTGTGAGATAAGCAAAGAGTCTGTTTCCAAACTTCAGAGAGTATTTACCTTTCTCATAGGGGTGACATGAGGATACATCAGCTCACTCTTACAAAACACCTCCAAAACACGAAGGGCTTAGTACTGGTGTTTACAACTGGCACAACACAGCAAGGCTGAGCTGCAGGACAGTGCCTGCCATAAAGGGCATGATTTAAAACCATTGTCTTCACCCCCACAAGAACAGGTTGGCTAAAGGTGTAAATCTGGGACTAGGGCTTGGCTTTGCCCCTCTCTGCCGCCTGCCCTCCCGGGGGGGCAGGCAGCCACTGCCTGCGCCCTCCTGCCACGAGAGATGCAGCATCCCACCCTGACGGCCATCCACTGCTCTCCTCGTCCTGGTGGGAACATGCAGACAGACAGTGGAAGGCATGGATGTGAATCCTCCCAGGCAAAGTGGTCCTCATGCTTTGGAGCGGAGCAAGCTAGGAGGAAAACAGAGGAGTGACCATGGGACTGGAGGTTGCCTGTCAGCAGCGGGACCTGTCTGTGGTGCCTGGCTCCACCCTGTCTGGGCACTGCAAACAAGCTTAGCTGGGAGCTGTAACCCAGCCAGGACCAAGGGCCTCTTACTTGCTACACGTGATTTCTTCTCCTAAGGAGCTCAAGCTCAGGTGAGATCCAAGGAATATTCAGCACAAAGAGCAGACACTAGTTAATCTACGCACCTGAGAGCTTTGTGGCCAGCAAATGTTAGCTCTCTGGATCCCTTTCTTGGACTTATGCCCTGAACTCACTCTAAACCCTGTTTTAGATGCCAAAGCAGCCTGTCTGGATCTTACCCATAATTTTAAGCTTGGACTGTTTATCCAAAAGGAAAATAAAATGGCAGTGGTAAAATTGGAAACGTCAGTTAATGTAGGACTTCATATTACAACAATTGCTTCTAAGCATGAGGTTTTGTTAAGCAGTTCATACCACTTAATTCAACATGTTCTTTTACATACCTGCTCCTACATAAAATATTCAAATTATATTGCATTGCTTATTAGCACCATGTATGTCATGTTCTGATAAAAAACTGGACTACTCGTGCCATTAATAATTACTCACTTCAGCAATTTAAATTTGAACAAGATACAGCTGTTGGGGGTGACAATGGGATAGATCTAAACTCTTATGCACCTGGACTGTCATACAAAAGCCTGGTTTAGGACCTAAGGCTTGCCAGGGTAAGTTACATTCCTTTACTGTGAAGCCACCACCTTTTCCAAGACTTGACTCCACAGTCTTTATGCAAACAATATTCTCATTGATTTCTGTGATAGTTGAGCTGACTAAGGACTAGAAAACGGGGTGCTTAAAACAGCCTGGAAGGCAGAAGATCTGTTGACATGACAGAATCTCAATATTACCTCATTTAAAATGAGCAATAGATGATACAAGGTAAATACTGAGATGTAGAAGGCATAACTTAACAGGGATGATAGGTGCAGAAGACTGAATCTTTAAAAATCTTATATATTGTTAATGAAGATAATCATTACTCTTTAAAGAAAGACTGAATTAACCTACACTGCATTTCCAAGTAACTACCTAATGGACACAGGCATTATCTTTTCATATGTCTTTGAAATCCCTATAAACCATGCCTAGTCAAATATTTGACTGATGGGCTTTTACCCCTATTAATAGCATGTGATGGAGGTCTTGGTAAATAACCTGCCTTCAGACTTGCCTTTTCCAGATCGGAAAGGGGTACTTTCTTGTTCTTTAGCCACCTCTTACTGCTCCTTGCTGCTTCCTCAAAGGCTTTTTGTGCTGTGAAAACAATTCACTGGTTGTTACCTTGTTTTTGTGCCCTACAGGGATTTGGGGTTCGTACTCTCCTGAGATAAGCAGGAAGCCCTCCTGCTACAGTGAGGGGAACTTTGGAAGATGTGTGCTTATCTGCAGGCAGAGGTTGGCCCAGCTTGTGTTTAGTTTACAACTAAAGTGTGGTATTATTTGCATAAAAGGAGTTCTTTCAAAGCATGCTATATGAAAACCACTCAATTTGAAAACAAACAAAGGAAAAAAAAACATACAGCAATTTTCAGGAAGCAGCAAAGATGTCTCTGAGCTCTCCCCCAGCTGATTTTATCATGGCAGCTTACATCTGAAGAACAAACACATACTTATTTTTGTAAATGTGTTTTCAGAAGGAAAGAAAACTCTGGAGAACTGGTAAACAGTCCTTCTGACTGATAATGATGATGCACGGTGTTTTCCCTTTTTAGCCCTGCAGGAAAAACATGGATTCAGTTCTGCAATTAGAAGGTCATTAATGATTTTTGTGATTTCATGCAGTCCTTGCTGACTTTAGCTACCTCCTGTCTGGCTCTCATCTCTCCCAGCATCTATGAGCACGCTCTGCATTCAGAGCTCCTCCTCTCACAGAGCCTGCCATAGCTATCCAGGAAAAAAAGATAACTGTTGTTGGTCAAGTCTTTCTGAACATAACCAGGAGAGGGAGGGAATCATCCCTTTCTCACAAATGGACATGTCTTGCAATCCATCTCTTTTGTATACATAAGGTCAGAATACTGAAGATGAAAACCCATGGAATTTAATACAAAGAATAGTAACTGAATTCTATGGGCTTCAATGGAAGGTAAAATGTAACGGGATTTTAACATACTGCAGTTCTGAAGCACGAACAGAATCAACATTAAATTTCATAGGATAGTTCAAAAACATACAGTAAGGTTACTATGCTGAGTATATTCAATAGGATTTCCCTATTGTGGAGATCTGACTGATGAGCCAAGGTGGAGATGTGGCAAGATCTGGACAATGTCAGAGGAGAGGACATCCCCAGACAAGTTGCTATTTAATCCTCCGAGAAGGTGAAAGGATACAGTGAAATATTGCCACTGTGCCATGTTCTCTGGTGATTCGTATGTAAGGCCAGTGTTTGCAATACCAGGAAAACCAGACATTTGGGAATTTCAGATTCAGATTACAATATACTTAATAAGCAGTAAATACTAGGAAATTAGGAAAACAAAGCAAAGCACAGAAATAAAGCCATAGTACAACTGTGGATCTGTACCCGTTCTCAGCACTTGCATAGTTTCCACTTAAGGTGATGGAATTTACTTGTACCCAGACACTCTGAGCCAAACTGAAGGCACCTACATCCTGGCTGGGAGAACACCCCCATGTACTATTTGGAAGCACTGCAAACTTAAACAAGGATAAAATTCATTATCATGCAGCACTCTGGCCTTGAACGCATATGGGAAGGCAACAGCAAAGTGGATGCCCAAGTTTTTCCTTTATCAGAAGGGTTAATCAACAGTTAAGATAAAGTTTTCAGTCATCTACTGTGGGCTACATTGCATCTTCAAACATGCACAATATTTTCCACTGATTTGAATGGAAGGTAAACACATTTTTCAGGGTGAAATTTGGATTATTTTCTCTGATGCTGAAGTGCTTAAACACATAGGGAGCTCCACACTGGCTTACGGCTTCACTGCAGTCCAATACTCTTTGGTTTATACCTACTCTTTAAAGCACTATTAATGCTGTGATTGTATTTTTTTTTTTTTTAACTGCAGCTTTGGGCATATGTAAGAATGATATTGAATACCAAGTATTAACAGAAAGCATTTTTCCCAGGAAAATATCAGCCTCTAATCCAAAGAGCAAAAGCAATAAACCTAAAGAGTTTAAGCAAAGGTTTTGCAAGACAGTAATATACAACATTTAAAATTAGTACCCACTTTTTAGAAGTAGACAGGAAAACTGACTATAACTCCAGTAATTCATTTAACACTTTCAGTGACATTAGGAAAGAGCAATTAATCGACTTTTGACATGAATTCCATTACCAACACCTTTCATTGTCTTCAGCAAAGCCGCTTCTCTCTACTTTATCCTGCTTTCTCAGACCTAACTAAGAGAATCTGGTATTTCTGGATGAGAAGAAACATGTCATGAAGACACATTAAAATGATATACCCATAACAGATATGGAGATAAATAATAATAGATAAAAGGATATATAATTCCCATAACATAAATCCTAACACGATTTTGGCTGTATAAATCTTGGAGATAGAGAGAAATCCAAGCCTCAGTTAACGCAACACGTATCTGAAGACAGATGAAGCTTGTGAAGTTATTTCAGCTTTACAGAGCAAAACATGCTCTTTCCTAGTCATGCATCTGGGACAACCTGCAGATTTGGGAATTTTCTTAAAAGCTGGGGTTACTTGGAAACCTTCTACCATTATCCACGTACGATCATCCATGGTGAGGGCGTGAATGGGAGAGAAACCAACTACAGTGACTTAATAAGTACCTCTAATGGTCCTGAAACTTTAGCAATTTAGTTAGGGCCAACCAATCCAAAAAGCATTCTTACTCATGATACAGACAAAGTAACGTGTACATCTCCAGATGTTCCCATGGCAGAGCAGACCTCTACCAAGCTTGAAACCATGCTAGCTAGGATAGTTCCATACAGAAAAAAAGTAAATGAATGGTGAAGTTCAGCATCCATCTCTAACAAACTAAAAAGTAAACAAAGAAACAAGTATTTTCTCCCAAAATAAGGGGAAAATAAGTTTCAAGTTCTAACTGTAGCTGGTAATTATTTTCATCTGCTTTTCAGACATGCTCAGAAAGGATTTCTGTTTCCACAAAATTTAGACAAAAATAAATAGTTCCTGCAGGAATAATCAATTTGTAAAATATTAATGAGAAAAATTTAATGTGGAAAGAGATGCCTCAGTATTCTATTGAAGTTGAAGGAGAGGAAATCTTTTTGCCAATACTGTGCAAACACACATAAAGGCAGAGTTAAACCTCAGCGTCCACATAGAGTCAGTGGCAGAACTCCCAGGGATGACCATGAGGCTACAGTCTTGCTCACGGTTCCCACCAGGCAAGTAGCACAACCACAAAAGGAAGCATGAAAAGCAAGAAGTTGCTTAAGACCCACAAGTATTGTAGGTCCGAGCCGCTGCGGTGGGTGATAGAGGAACTGGAATTCAGCTGAGGGCAATGTTCTGCCAGATGTGGGCAGGGGCAGCAGCGGCACAGCTGGGGCTGGGCGCGGACATCCCGCGCTGGGGCCATGTGGCTCTCAGCCCTAACAAATGCTTGGTGTAATCAGTCCATTAGTCCAGGTTTCTCCCAGTCCCAGACAGTTGTTTAAAATGAGCATCATTTGAAGCAAACCAGAAGCCTTAACAGTCTATTTAATAAATAACTATAACTTTACTGCCTAAATTCAGGGTGGTCCAGACTCATTACTGTTATAGGCAACATGCCTTTCTGAGTCTTATAATACCAACCCTCCCCTCTGAAGGAGGTTCAGCTATGGCATGTGGGGTGTGGAGGCAAGCTATAATGTCACAAACCTAGGCATGCCAGATACCAAGAGGCAAGAGTATTATATATGCTTTATTCCTTGGTCACCTGCCCATGTCTACACAGCTGAAGGCCCATCAGGTACCGCATGCAATCCTCCTGCAGCTGGGCTTTTGCCTGGAGGCCACCTGTTGGGCTACTTTTTGCTCAGAAAGATTTTTATGAGACTCTCTTCAGACACAACCAAAGCTATGATTCTAGCCATTTTATAAAATAAATCATGTATTTGGCAAATTTCGTATCCTTATGCTGAAAGATCGTCTGCCTGAAGCCAAAAACTTCCTGTGTGGGAAGCGAAAAGCTTACATTGTATACAATTGTCAATAAAAGTTAATTACTTATGGCCTAAATCTAGCTATCTTTGTAACTGTGCTGCCTCAATTAACTGAGTCTGCTTGTGGAAGTGTAACTGTGAGGGCCCTATGCTTGCTTCAACATCAACTCCACAGCCATGCTATTTTGAAAATAAAAGACCTGTATCCTGTCCAAAAAATAAACTCTGGAGGTGACTTGCCATGTTGCCATTTTGGATTACAAAAAAAAAAATAAAAATAAAATACTCAGCCAACACACAAGGGAAAGCTTAATTCCAGCAAACACACACATAAACAGGAAACCTCTCTCCTGTCAGAAGGTATTTTTCCTTCGTACAATGGGGTTCAAAGATGTGTCATCATATACTTTAAAACAATTGCTAAGGAACCTTACCATTTCCAATAGCTTAGGAATAGATTTGGCTTTCATGGCCTGTCCGAACTTGCATGGGAAGCACACAAACACAAATATATGCTGGCTTAGGCCAGTGCAGAGTTTTTAATCAATAAGCATGTCAACCTGGGGGACAGGGAGGGAAGGGAATCAATTTTCAGAAGGCAAATGGTAACAACCGTAGATTTAATCAAATTGCAGATGCAATCTCTTACTATTTTCAATATTTTTGAAAGAAAATATCTCCATGGCAAAGAATGAATTTCAATAAATGTCACATATTTAGTTATATTGCTGATTTTTAAATTTATCAAGCTAGGTCACTGAGCCTTCACAGAAATGATACCCACACATGTCAAAAAGATTCTGATACTGTTTAGTTGGATAAACGTCAAAATGAAGGAGCTATGGTAGAGGAAAGCAACTTACATAGAAATTGTTATTTCTCTGTGACTACAGGAATAAAGATATGCCAATGTGACCCTTCCAAGAGAGGTTAAAGCTCCAATGCACACAACAAAATGGATAGCTATCAAATACCATGGAGATGGCCACAGCATGAACACTTGAGCAAAATGAAAATCTTCTGAAAGCATTCAGCAATTTTCCTTTCGCATGCATTTGTGACCAAATTTATCATGAATTCAAACCAGACCCTTTCCGCTGCCTCCCATACAAAAGGCCAGTTGCATGTTCATCTTCTTGGGACAAGCACAGAAGACTATCATAGAGCCGTAGGGTGCAAAAAAAACAAAAAAAGCATTCTTTTTAAGTATTTTGAGCTTATTAAACTCCTCAGCATTACAGAAACTCTTGTTATTGACACCTGCTTGAAAAATTAAATGCTCTGAGGCATTTGCTTTCCCAGAGACTGGTGTGCAGGGAGAGGTGGAGGAGAGGGTTCAGGGCATCCACCACCTCCTTGCTTGCACACAGCCTCTCCCTAAAATAAGAGGGTTATAAACCCCTTGAAATTTCAGGGTCAAACACCTCAAATACTTCACCTCCACTTCTACTCTCCACTTTGTTATTTGGTATGCTCAATCATAACTAATTCAAGGAAAGTCCATCTGAGCCAAGGGGACTCTGTCACCATCCAGCCACATCAAGTGACTGAAAAAGATCACAGCATGACTGAAAGGTCTCAGAACAGATCAAAAAAGTTGGCAATGTACTTGGGAACACTGTTTCCTTCAAAAGAGTTATATTCTAGACCATAGAGGTCTGATAACTTTACCTCCCCTTTGTTTTTCTAAT
>NW_009925707.1:0-2495 GCF_000696875.1 Nestor notabilis | reverse complement strand
GGGGGTGGGGGGGGGAACCTACTTGTACAACATCATAGTTTTCCTGAAGGCAAATAGCTTGGCAATTTGCTAGATTTGTTAATGCTGGAGGAAGCAAGTTAGCACACATACCATGTGTTTGAATGCCTTTGGAAATTAGATTGAAACACTGATTTGATTTCCTAAAAGGTATCTTAAACAAGGCAAGGTTAGAGATTTGGAGAGTAATGAGAATTTGTGTGACTTCAAACAGCTCCACATAAAACAGACCTGATATTCTGGGGGGAAAAAGGTCACCTAATTATTCGTTTCCTGAAGGCCCTGTCTATACTACATTTCCCCTGGGTAAGGAAACTGATTTAAAAATGGCTTCTGTGAACGTGCTTGCATCAGTCGCTATGTATGAGATACAGATTTGTTAAAACCATTGCCAAGAAAAACACAACATTTTTACAAGGGCAGAACAACAGAACCTGTCTGGATTGGCCATAGCAAAGAGGTGCCATCTGCAGAGTCCTCCTCAAGCTGTGGTCTTGCCTCCTTGCTGACGGTGTGTTGCTCAGGACCATGTGGTATGACCATCAGTCATCAGTGGTGAGCTGCACAGGTTTAATCTTCAGCTACAACCTTCATGTGGGAGGCAAAATCACAGGCTGTGGCCATGGTGGACAAGATGCCCAGATTGATGGCCTGGATGAGGGTAACAGCCTAGTGAAACATGAAATTGTGCCTCTGGCTCAAAGGCCAGCTAGTGAGGCAGCGACAGGGAGGCAGGAAGCCTTGATGCAAGGGTTTCACAGGAACCAGCCATGAAGGTGTGGTTGCCACCCAAAATCTTGGGAAGATTTGTTTGAAACATCACACACTGCAACCCATTCCTTCTCTTTTGCACCAATCACATCCTAGAACTCCCTCCTGGGTTTTCTGTTCTTGTAGTTTCAGAGAACACTATTCAGCTACTCTATTACTTCCTCACTTGAGATGATGTGTTTCTGTAGTGCTGAGAGAGCCCAAGCAAGATCTTCCTTAAGCTACATGTTCCACAAACACGCATGGAGATGCAGAACCTCTCCTTGCTTTCTGCCTGAAGTGAATAAAGTCTAGACACACCACCTCCACCAAGCACTTGCGGTACAAAGTGGATCACCCCCAAGTCTAGGACCCCAACCTCCACAGCTCTGGCTCGCTGGCTACCCCAGTGCAGCATGTTGCTGGCACCAGGTTCTGTCTGCGGCTGTAAAGACAAGGCTGCTACTCTTGCACTGCAGCCAGCTGTGCCAGTTAGTCTCTGAAGTCCTGCAAGCCAGATTTGGGAGGCAGCAGCCTTTGAGTTTCTTTGAGTTGAAAAACACAAAGCAGTTTCTTGCACATCACAGAAGAGTAAGAGTAGGTGGGTTGGCCCCTTCAATTGCATTGGACCAGCAGGAGGAAGTTACAGGTCATCAGCTAAGGTACCGGAAAATGATAAATACAGGAAAATCAGGATAGGAAAGGCAGTCCTGGGAGGACAACGCTTGCCACTCGGTTTTGCATTCATGAGCTGTTCATTGAACCTCTGCTGAATTTTGGCTTCGTGGCTAGCTTGCCCTGACTCAGTGTGCTCCCGGCCATCTACAGGCTGCACTGCCATCTCCCCCGAGCAAACGGCACCTCCACGAACCACACTCCAGCCACATGTGCAATTTAGTCTACCAATAAAGAACTGTCATGCAGTGGTTATCCTTTAGAGGAAGGAAAAAAATAAAAGCCCTGTAGGAAAATAAAGACAATTCATTCCCTCCCCACTAAAAAGGCAAAGAAGCTGACTCCCTTTTCTGTAAATAGAGAGATGAATGTTTTACAAAATATTCCTTTCTCCAACTGATTCAGTTCTCATTAGAAGGCAGTCAGAAAAAGAATCCAACAGTGCTGAAGAAGGATTAGGGCACACAAAGAACAAGCAAGACAGTCATTCTCTAACTTACTTTGTTTTCAACATGCAGCTCCTGCAAAGGCTGCCTTTTTGCTCTTGCAGTGTATGATCTGTAAACATTTAACCAGCTCTTAGAGAAGCATGCGAGACACTTTATCTTGCCTGATTATGAATCCAAACCTCTCAGATCTCAAAAAAAAAAAAAAAAAAAGAGAGAGAGAAAAAAAAGACACCATTCTCTTTTTGCTGGTGGACAATGCAAAAAGCACCTGTAGGATGAAAGCAAATGAACTACCGCATGTAACATAGGTTCTTTGGGAAAAGCATGCATTGCAGCTTGAATAACCTCCTACAGGTTACAAACGCACAGTTTGTTAAATATCGCCGTTACTTGATTATTAAGCACTATTTTAAGATGTATGTGCGAAACTTCCAATTTCTCAGGAGTGCACCGAGTATTTATAAAGCCAAAGAGCACCTAGTTTAATGCTGTCATACAAACGGTGTGGAACGCCATTCTATAGTGTAAATTATTTACCATTCTAAGCAAATTATGCTTTTAAAAATGGGAAATAATATTTTTAAAAAAGCCAAGCCGCAGTAT
>NW_009925706.1:0-4122 GCF_000696875.1 Nestor notabilis | reverse complement strand
AATTCCCGGAGGGAAACATGGTACCAGCGATCAACATACCTATCGTATCACGCAGGTAGAATCACCCCAACGGCTGCAGATTACATCAGATCCTCCTAATTTTTATTTATTTTTTTTTTCCCTGTAAGGTTTTGGAATGCGTTTTTCCAGAATAAACACCATGCAGCCTGTGTGGCAAGGAAGAAAGCTTAGAACTGTTTGTATTTAATATAAAATATGCTGGCAAGTTGAGCGGAGGCGATGGCCATTGCACACTTACAACACCTAATCCCCACTGGAGAGTTCCATTTGGCCAGGGAGACACCATTTTTTTCCCAAAGTATATACTCAATAATCTATGGAGAATTTTTGGCTCTCAACACGCACACTCTGACACCAAGACACCAGCTTTCCTTTCTGAACCATGAAATTCTGTTGTGATGGTGTTGATGTGAGCACATACGCTGCCTGAGTACACCACCTTTAAGAAAATAAGTAATCATTTGGATGCTTCAGTTTTTAATGTCCTAAGGGTACCTCGGCATGCTCCCAATACTAACAGGTGTTCAATCCATGTGTAAAATGTGGACGTCAGATCCTCAGTACTGACTTTTGCTTCTGCTGATCCGCCTCTGTTGGGCTACTAAAGCAGGCGTTGCCAGAGGAAGATGGGGATATTGAGGCTTCAGTGTGGTAAACCTTAATTAACACAAATAATGAAGAGAGGACTTTGAAAACTAGCAATGTGACAGTCACAGCCTCTGTGGGTCAGGCCTAGAGGCAAATATACAGTAGGAGTAGAGAGCATATTATGTGAATGGTTAGAGTATTCAATTGGAAAGCAAGATGTGCCCAAGAGGTTTTATATCCCACGTCCTTCAAGTGTCCTAACGGGAACACCCTAGTCTGCTCAGCACACCTTCTAAGGGTCTCTTGCTGAAGTTGTTTTTTACATCAAAGTAAATGCTAACTAGGTAAGATAATGTTAGAGATTCTCATCAGTGGATGAGGGAAGGTGTGTATGAAGTGTACAGAAACACCTGGATCTTGGTCACTTATTCTAGTATCTGTTTAATATAAAATACATAAGCAGCCCTTGGAACAAGAACTAGAACCTAGTTTTCCATTCTGTGAGGGGAGGGCCACCACCCTGCCTGCCAGACATTCTCATTCTTGCCCTCTTGCTTCCCTCCAGAGCTTCATTAATCTTTAATTACTTGCTGGAAGTGGTACAGCCTCACTTGGCAACAGCAGGTATTCTTTAACACACATTACTGCCTGGTTCCTCCCCCCTCATACCTCATAGGTTGGTGACAAAAGTACTCTCCTAAAATATACATGGATTTACTAGGAGAGGACAAGAGCATTTTAGCTTTTCCCCATCAGCATGACTTGATGCAGGAGGTTTAGGACAGCCAGCAGGCCGGCTGGAGCAGACAGGTGATTACTTGTTTGTTGGTACACAAACACGGTGTGCGATCACCATAAATCCAGCAGTCACCTATATCTGCCAAGGTTTCAGGTGAAACCCGGCCTCACAAGCCATGTACCCTCTGAACTGCTGCCTTGAGAGACAGTAAACTTTCTCCACTGGCCACCTTCTGAAGTTCAGTAATTGTCACATTTATCATGTACTGTGGGAACACGTGGAATATGCTCCTCTGAACTACTCCTAGGTGAACTAGCCTAAGGTATGCCCAGCTTGTGCACACCATGAAGCACTGAAAAAGACTCCGAGAAGCTCATTTCTTGAAGACAGGGTGCTGTGGGTGTTTTCAGACAGGGTGTGTTTTTTTTCTTTAGTTGCCTAGGAGACAGTGAAGTACTTCCTTCTGCAGTTAGCTACCAACCTTTTTTTACAGTAATAGATAGCAGCTAAATGGGAATTTTAAGAACCTAAATTTGCACTGAGGGTCTAAAGACTTTCTGGAGTTCCGACTCAAAGCCTTTTCTTCCCTTGTATTATTCCCAGCTGCTTCTACCAAGTCACACTTCAGTTCCTACACACTTACACTATTCTAACCTGTACATCCCCTTACTGTGCACTAACATTATTTTCCATGTGCCACCCTACTGTAGGAAATAGTTTAAAGTTGTCCAGGTTTATCAAATAATGTCAGGTCTATGTTACTACCTACATGTTCTACTTAATGTGGAGTACTCTGGCAATTAACAGAGTCCTCCAGAGGTAGTTTCTGTGCATGATAGTTTTATGAAGCTATAATGAAACTATGATCTGTTGTTCCAGGAGGATTTTCCATGTTCTGTTGACACAGTGCAATGATGAATATGGGGTGTTCTGGTAGAATTCAGGAAAAATGAGTAAGGAAGAACTGAGATTTCTAGGAAGTAGAAAGATTTTTATAGAAAGCTGGTGAGAAAAGCTAAGGAAGAGTTAAGATGGGATGAGGAAAGTGAGTTAAAATGCAAGAAGTAAACCTAGAATATTGATAGGGGCAAGGTATTTGTGAGGTTTGTAGAGGGTACCTGCAACTGGAGAGCACAAAAGGGAGAGAGTATTCTGACTGTGGGGTGAAATCCGATGGCATCTTGGCTGTGGCTATTTGGGAAGTGTGCTGGGCAGCAGGGGTGTCAGTGCACAGAGTGGGCTGGCTGCTCCCCATGGGGTGTCAGGGCATGACCCTGCAGCCAGGGTCCATCCTACCTGCCAGCCAGGAGTCACTGGGGATAGCCCCAGCCCTGGGGAATCGGATACCTGCCAGGGATAGGGATGTGCCGAGGCAATGTAGGACCCATAGCTTGGCTATGAGGAGCTGGAGAGTGGCCCTTCTATGGTGTTGCTGGGGCAGGGGCTGATGGCCTGAGGGGCTGACATGGGGTCCTGGGCTCTGTGCAGATGGGGAAGGCTGGGCAGGGAGGGCCAGGCCCAGCAGCGCCCTTGGGGCACTAATGCAATGCATTAAGTGAAAAAACCATCTTCATGTTTTGTGGCACGGAGGAGGAGGCCTCACATGTTCTACAAGATGTTTTCATTTGAAAGGGCAGTGGAAAAACTGCGTTGGGAACTGAGAAGTAGACATATTTCTCCTACAGCACTCTCAGAGTGACGCATACCAGTAATCATTAACTTCGGTGGAAAGTTGACCTGAGTAGCATGGTACAGGTATAATAATAATGAGTCTGGCCAGATTCTCAGTTTATTTAATCTTTTCCTTCCTGCCAACTCCCTCCGTGGCACATTTTTTGATTTTCAAACAAGCGGCTGGTATGGTGCTTAGTTGCTGGCTGCAGTTAAATCATGATAAATGCCTGTAATATTTCCATCTGTTCAATCTTTAGATCACTTAGTTTACCAGAGGAAATAATTTATATATTTATCACAGGAAAACAAAGCATTTAAAAGAAAAGAAAGGTAGGATGAGCCACTCTCCTGTCTCATCTGTGCCACCTCCTTCATTCCAATACATGCCACCAGCTGTGATTAAGCAGCTTGAAGAGACACTGCCCCATGTAGCTTAACAAATTTCAAGTTTGGGTACTTCAGACCCTTCTCCAACTAAATCTTCTTCTTTTCTTCAAATAAAACAGTTTCTTTTAAAGGTTTGTCTTCATGTAGCAAGTGTAGTTGGATGTCACTAAGGGGGCCAGGCTGTTTATTTATCTTCCTTTCTCCCAAACACGGAGGGAATTCAACTTAACTCTAAAGAAATGTCTGCAAACATACTGGTAGTGAGTTTCACCTACTTTACACGTATGTATTATTTCTAACAGTATCCTGTCTGTCTTATTTGTGGTAAACACCTAAGTCATATGCTGAGAACAGCATCATGAGGCTTTTTCACTTCTTGCATGACTGTAACCTGAAATTAGTGTCTTATTTCCGATGCCTTTTTGCCTTCCCATTAGCTTCTTTCCCAGTATGTGAACAATAACTTAATTTCAGGTACCATAGTTTTAGCACTGAGATACTTTCTTGACCATTCAAATCCCTTTTTTGACCCATCCTAATTTAGATAAGGCCAAGAGTCTCGGGACATGCACTATGTATCTCTGTGTGACGAGAGGAATGACTGCAATTCCCGTTGGCTCTCTGGTCATTCCTTTGCCAAACTGAGTTTGACCAGGAGCCTCTGTAGACACTCAGCTGACTAACTCAAGTGATCACAGAATGGTTTGGGTTGG
>NW_009925705.1:0-15279 GCF_000696875.1 Nestor notabilis | reverse complement strand
CCTCTCCTGGCAGGTTTGGTTATTGCCATCTTCAGCCCTCACTTCAATCAAGATCTGCATGACAAAACCACCAGCTCGAGCTCGTTTTGGTGACCGCTTCACCAGGAACCTTAGAGTTTCATCAAAAGCTTGGATGATTTTAGGGTCTAGGTTTTTATTCATTACAGAATTGCCTGACAAAGCCCATTACATCATTCGTTTGGAAGAGAAATTCTCTGCAGCTGCTTGTGTGGCGCAGGGGGGGTGTTGTTTTAAAAATAAGACAGATTTTTGTTTTCTTTCTTTCAGGGCAATTTTCCTCCCAATTGCTGGAAAACGGTACGCTAAAAGGCTTAAAAAGTGGAAAGGAAAAGGGCAGCACGCAGCAGTTTGAACCATTCATTTTTTTTCTTATTAATTCCTTTCCAAAGACCAAGGAGGGGGGGAAACAGCCCCATTACCCCGCGCATCCAGCGTGCCCAGCCAGGCGTGAAAAGCAAAGCCAGTGTCATGGCAATGGCAGATGGCACAAAGTGGGAGGGAGGGCTCCATCCCGACCTCCGGACGGACCATGCTCCTAATTAGCTCTGGAGCAGAGAGTAATTAAACCCAGAGGTAAGGCAAGAGATTACTTTTCCTCTTGCAGGGCACTTGCAGGGAGAGCAGTCAGGGATGGGGTGCGGGCACAGGATCTCCAGCCCCACACCAACACTGGGAAATGATTTCTATCCCAGCTCAGCCCTCCTGTGCTACCAGGGAGCAGGGAACCTGCACCTGCTACTCCTTCTTCTCCAAATGACCACCAGCTGTGTAAGATGAAATAAAACATGGCAGTGCAAGGAAATACCAGTGGAATGGGGAGAGGCAGCATCTGGACTCCATGCCGGTGACATTCAAATGTGCCATACTCAATTATTTGGTGGTGTTGCGGCATCTCACTCATCAATGCACCTACTTCAATATCCAGTGTCAGAGCTGTACCTTTTCTTTCCTACTTAGTTGTTCTGGAGTATTTTGTTATGCTAGATAACCTCATTGCTTTTAATCCACTTTCTTTCGTTTGCTCCGAAAGAAGCAGTTGGAGGTAAATTATTTTTGTTGCAGTTGAAATGGGGTAAAGCTCTCACAAGGTGAGATTTACAAGTGAAATGCACACAGACTACTACCAAAAAATATTTAAGTTCCTCATTCATGGCAATCAGAAGCGTACTGGGGGGGAAATCCATAACTTGATAGCTGTGTGTCACTGGATATCACACTGCTTTTAGACTTCATCTCGAAAAACACCCGAGCCAACGAGTGGGAGCACCATCACGCACATCCTGCTCCAGCTATCTAATATAAATCTCTCCTCTGTCAGGTTAAAGCCATTCCTCCTTGTCCTGTCCCTACAGGCCCTTGTCTAAAGCCCCTCCCCAGCTTTCTTGTAGCCCCTTTAGGCACTGGGACTTGCTCTAAGGTTTCCCTGGAGCCTTCTCTTCTCCAGCTGACCCAGCCCAGCTCTCTCAGCCTGTCTCCAGAGCAGAGCTGCTCCAGCCCTCGCAGCATCTTTGTAGCCTCCTCTGGATGGTTGTTCTCCCTGGGAGGAGCACAGTGAAGCAGCAGAGCATAAGGGAAGTGCTTTATTATTGTCAAAGTATTTATTTCTGCAGCAGCTTGTCACTGCACAAGTTGGAACTCCTGACTTGCCTACACAGCCGCATCTGCTGGCAAGTCCTGCCGGGTGTATGTGGCTTTCCTTGGGTTTTATAAGTGGGCTGAACTTTGCCAAACAAATGGGAAACATCATGGCTCTGCAAAGCCTTCAGCACTTATTGACACATTTACAGTCAGACACTCTGTGCCCAGCGCACAGGGAATGGTTGGGTTTGCATAACACCGGCTGCCTTTTTTGCTTGGCTTAAAATAGCTCCAGCCCTCAGTCTCCCATCACCCGCTGAAGCACCGGGTACCTCTCTCCATCTGAATCATTATCAGAGTCCCTGGGGATAAGTATGATTTTCAGAATAACACGGCAGTGTATCATCCTGATGATCTCAGAATCAAACGCCACCATCTCTGCATCCTACCTGAAACACCAGGCAATTGTTATTTCTTTTTTGTACTGGATTAGTCAAGACTTGCTGCAAGGCAGAAACATGGATGCTGTGCTTCCTGTGGCCTTATGTTTTACCTCATGAATGCTCTTTGCCTTTACCAGGAGGAGAGAAGCCAAACAGGACAACTCCTGTTTGCTGCTAGGGGTTCCCCACCAAGGAGCCACCAGTGCTGCTCCAGCTCAGTGCAGTACACAGCCATGCCCACATCATGGCACGATTCCCATCAAGGCTTCTCTGATATAAAGATGGTCAAAGCTATTTGCTCCAGTTTAAAAAGTAGCCAGGATTATGAGAGAACTTGGGAGCATTTCACAGCAGTATTGTGGCTGAACCACCGTGGTTCCAACGCAGCTGGAATGCTCATGGGATGAAAAGAGCATGGGAGAGTTTGATATTCCCAGATTAAACTATTGAATTTCCACCCGTTGCTCCTATTTAATGCAGAAACAATGTCAAAACAAACCTGGCTGGAGAGAACAAACATGGAACCAGCATTTGGGACTGTCTGAAAGAGGTTAACACTATGTCCATGAAAAATATTTAGCCATAATTAGTCCCCGCTAATTGCCTTGAGCTTCACATATTAATACTCTGTATCTCACATCTGTAAGAATAACTTCCAGTTATGAGCAACTCTCAGCTTTCTCTGCTCCGTAGCAAATGCATATTTACTTCTGTCTTTAAAGGTGTTTGTGATTTCTTAATACAAGAGAATAAAGACTGAGCTGACGGGCAGGTCCGGTTAAGAAGCTGGGGGGAGCCAGCGGCAGCTCCTCGCTATCCCTAACGCAGCTACATCTGCTCCTAATGACGGCCTTAATAGCCTGATTTATTTCAGTTACTAGAGTAGGGAATCTTAGTAAATTATGTCAGATGAGTGGGCTCTTTCTTTGCCTGAAAAATCACCCGCCCTCCCCCCCAAAAAGGAGGGGGCCAGTGGGCTGATTGGCACTGCTGCACTAAGCCTATTTACTGTACAAAGGGGATTTAACTCCAAATTTCAAGCACAATTTAAGGCAAATGCTAAACATGAAAATGGTGCTAGCACCACGCTATTAGGAAATGGGTATAAAATGCATTTGAAGTCTAAGTCGCTGATTTCTTTTCCCTCCTTACATTGAAAAAGCTGCTCTCTAATTGTAATGTGCACAAGGTTATATTTTTTTTTTAAATCCAAACAAATAAGAAAAGACCCAGAAAACTGCGGCTGAGCTCAGCTGCCAGCCTTGCCCTTGGGGCTGGATACAGTGCGCTCCACCACAGACATGGGCAGCATCCGCCAAAGAAATGTCCATAAAAGAGAAGGAACCTCCCATGGGCACAGAGAGAGATGTAGCTGGCCAGGGGGATACAACTTGTCCCTGGTTCTCCTGTCTTCTTACAGTTCCATCAGCAAAGCCAGGAGAGTAATTAGCTTCATCATCCCCTTTTTGGGTTTAAAGATCAGAGGCAGTTCCCCACTAAATTCCTAGGAATTATATTCATTTTCTGTTGAGCATAGTGCTTCTGCCACTCACCTTCCCTTTGGGAAAGGCATAAAACAGTGATCATGTTTCTCTATGGGATTGAGGTCAAACTTGGCTCAAATTGAGCTGAGTGTGGCCAGGAGAGCCCCTCTGCCTCCAGGGGAATTTGCAGAAGAAAGGCAGAACCAGGAAAAGATAAGCAGAAATGCTTGTGAAGAAAGTGTGGGCTTGAAAAGAGAGGCTTAGAAGAGATATTCATCAAGGGGTGTTGGACTTCATGCTGTCCATGAAGCACCTGCCCCAGTTGCTCCCCCTGATGTAAGAAACCCTCAGAACGTCATCACTCACATCACGAAGGGACACTGCTGCTGTCAGCAATGGAATCGTGTCTTCAAGGGGACCGGCTGAGCAAGCTCCAGAGCATGCCGGGCAAGCACTGTGGTTGCATGGATGACCTGAAGGACTGCAAGGATACAGGGAAACCCATGCTGGCTGCTTTCCAAAGGGAATGTGCTGCAGACATCCCACAAGGGCAATTAAGATCTTGGCTGGAGTAGAAACTACAGAAGCTGAGGTCAAATCATGCAATGCAGCTGCAACACCTCTAACTGGGGTGGTGGGATGAGGAGTGCAGGTCGTGGAGACCATCACAGCCCAGACATGGATGTCACAACGGGCGGTCATCCACAACAACCCGAAGGAACAGGGAGGTCCCCAGGGCTTGATGGATGGACATACTACCCACCTCCAAAAACAAGGAGTGGGGAATTACAGAGCCTAACTGAGATACCTGAGAAGGGAGTGGGGAAAAAATACTAATCAATCAACTTACAGTGATCCTGGAGATTAATAAACTTATAAAAAAGCAGCTGGTGTGGATTTGTCAAGATCAAATACTCTCAAAGCAAATGAGTTTATTTTATAGTTGGCCCAGTAGTGAAGGGAGGAGGAGTGAGCATATTGTGTCTTTTGAATGGTTTCTGACAGCATCTTATACAGCATTCTGATGGGTGAAGTTAAGACAGAGCAGGGCTTGGCTCAGCTCAGCAGAGGACACATGCCTGGTGCAGGAGTCCTTTCCCTCCCACCGTGACACTGTCACGGCTCTGTCACCTCCCTACAGCCTCAGATGAGAGAAAGAGCAAAAAGGAAGATCCATGTCCTACATCACTGCTTGGAAGTAGGTACTACCCTTTGCTGTATGCAGGGGAACTTCACTTAAAGACAAACCAGAAAGTGCTCACACACTCTTGAGTCCGTTTATTTAAAAAAGAAGAAAATATTTCTTTCATTTAATCTTAATTAAAACTCATCCACATCTGCATGCTTGGGGATCTTCTACCCCTCCCTGGAAGGAAAAGGAAGGTAAAAAGGCCTGCACAGACCATTAGTGGGTTTGCTTTCATTCTGGCTTTATTTCAGCCCACAACAACATGCTATTCCTGTTAATTGTGCAGTAATGACTTAAGGCCATTAACCATATCCCACATAAACATGCCCATATCAGCTTTATTAAAAGATCCCATGAAGGATTTTTATTAAAAGATCCCATCAAGGTAAAACCTTGCTCCTTTGGGAATGCCCAGGTCTTGTGCCCAGTCCCGCTTGGCGATGGAGCTCAGCTGAGGCACGACCCTGCTCACTCCCTTAGTGAAAAGCTAAATGGCAGTTCAGGCACCAGGGGGTTATGGCCTGGTTTGTAAGACCTGTGGCATCCCTTGGGGAGCTTCTTTTAGTGCTTGAGATTTGGTTGTGTTCAGTTTCATTTCATTGTTGATAGAAATTGGATTCTTTTATATCTGCATCAGCATCTAATAGGTCAAGAGCTCAAGGAAGCAAAAAAAAAAGTGTTAAAAAAATAAGATCTGTTTTTATCTGTTCTCTGAGCATGTGAGATTGCTTTCCAATGCACATTTTATTTTAAGGTGAGTTATTTTGTTGCCATAGTAATATTATTCAGGTTTTGAACTGCTACCGTTGTGCTTTTCTTCCAGGCTACACTTGTCACAAGCAGTCAACATCCCAAACCCCTTCCCAGACATCGTCTTCCCATGGTGGTGCAATATACCTTGGAATGCCAGCCCCAATCTGCATGCTGAAGCATCAATGCTACGGCATGGGGGGCACATGGGACCCCACACAGTCAGAGGGGAGAGTGGCATAGGGCGATGGTGGCCATGGCCATGGCAAAACTTGGACCAAAAAGATACTCCTGTACTCATTTCTTATCCATTCTCCTCAGCCCTTGCAATGAGACTGTGAGAAGGTCAAAGATAACCTGGTGGCTTTATTCATTAGCACTTATTAACAACACTCATCTGGCTGTGGTGCATCCTGCGCAGTTATCCTCCTCCAGGCTCTGGCACAGTCAAGAACAAACTCAAAGAACTTAAAATCTCTTTAAGTCCTATTTGTTGCTACGTAAGTGTCTCATTTCTTCATCCCAAGCCTAATGAATTTATTTAATCACTAAGATAAAGACTTTGTATGCAAGGGTCTGGAATGACATTAAAAAAGATGTAAAGAATGGGGATTCCCTGCTAAGGAAATATTACTGTGGTCATTTGGGTGAAACAGGTTCCGTAACTTAGTATTTAATTTGATAGATTGAGTATTTAAACAAGTATGGTATTAAAATATATAAATTCAAATTGGAAATGCTTTTTTTTTTGCTCTAATTCATTTAATTAAAAGAGGCACAGTGTGCCATGTAGTAGCCTAAAACCTGTGTCACAGGTGTCATAGACATGACTGAGAGCCCATTCCACTGCACAGTCACAAGCAGTTCAAGCAAAGCAGTTTTAAAGGTTTCTTTCCTTTTAAATTTCACATAAACCATTTCCAGATTAACAAACCGAGGCTACGTGCACATAGAAGACCTGAGACCCATGTAAGCCTTCTAGAGATTGATGCATCTGGATAAATCCAGCACAGATTAAAGCAAAGCTTTCATTGCACAAACTCTCCCTGGAACACGCCGGATGCTTGTGATGCTGGGAAAAGGACAGAGCCGGGAATAGCGGGCAGTGGATAACGGATGATGAAGTCAGGCAGAGTGATTTGGTGGCGGAGGAGCGGAGGCAGCAG
The DNA here is from genome assembly GCF_000696875.1 of Nestor notabilis. Classification (NCBI taxonomy): domain Eukaryota; kingdom Metazoa; phylum Chordata; class Aves; order Psittaciformes; family Psittacidae; genus Nestor; species Nestor notabilis. The sequence continues at coordinate 8,648 of NW_009925705.1, read as the reverse complement.
TCCTGCGCTGTACACGGTTGTGTTGCAGTTCTCTTTGCAGAGGGAATTACCAAAGCAGAGCCATTCCAGGAGCATTAGAGCCGTGGCAGTTTCTGTGCTTCATAAGATTACCCTTGGCGCTCCAGCTCCCAACAGAAACCCTCAGAAACACAACGCTGTGCCTAAACACAATAGCAGCCTAGAATAAAGCAACAGCCCTAACAATGAGTTTCTTTGCTGTTATAGGTTTTAGTAAAGCCCATTGTGTTGTTTTAACACCCTTTTTTGTATTTAGATTTCTAAGGTCTTTGACTGGGGGAAGGGTGGAAGGGACAACCAATTTAATTCAATAATCCCCCTAAGCCTTGCTTAATGCAGTCACTCTGGTTTGCATCTGTGAATTTTATAGTGGTATTTTGGGTGGTTGCAGCACTGCACTGGAAAATGTCCCATCATTTATGTTGCAGCTATTTGAGGGAAATGGTTCACAGTGCCAGGCAGCTCATTCATTAAATCCATATTGTCCAACGAAACCAACTCTGTCACCTCAGATGGGGCTGGACCTCAGGGCTGCCATACTAATTCCTGGATAAGGTAGCCCAGGATCTGGGTGCAAATTGCCAAAATTAATACCTAACCACAAGCAGGAGGCTTGCACAGTTAGTGTAAAATCTCATTTTTGGCCAAAGAGGCGGGTGGGGCTGCAGGGAACAAAGGAAGTCCCCAGCTCGGGGATGTCTGCATCCCCCGGGACAGTGCTGATGCAGCAGGATGGGTCCTCCTCGCTTCCTGAAGGTGACCACAGCTCAAGCTGTTTGCCCTCAGGGTGGATGGGATTAAAGTGCTGCAGGAGAAAAGTTCCAGCAAGAGTGTTTGTCCTGTTGCTTTCTCCTCCCAACAGGGAGCAAGTGCTGCAGCGTGCGTTGTTTTCCCACATGCTTTTAAGAAAGACAGGATAAGACTCTTCTAAAGAGTATTGAAGCATCCCACGGGACTCTGTTTTCCGTAAATTCCTCCACTGGTGCTCCCAGCATTTCTCTGACATTTGCTCAAACCTGATGCATTCAGCCAGCAGTGAATAAAAACCTGTTCCAAGAGGTTAATCATCACTAACCATGGGATTTTTCAATACCCCATCTCAGGATGCACTCTGTCTCCCAAGGAAACATTCCTCAGCTGTTCCAGAAGCATCTTGGAAAGAGATCCTTTAGACTTAATGGATAATGTGGAGAATAAACAGGAGATGGTTTTCTTTACACCTCTACAATCTGTGCAGGTAAAACATCTCTGGAAAGTAAAGACCAATGACAGAATTCTGTCTTTATGGCCACAATCTGCCTTCATGGCTTCACCTCACATCTACTGGCCCTGCATGTTATTTGCAACCAACACCAGCCCACCACTCAGCCACACAACTCAGGGACTTCATGAACTGTGAAGAAAAACTCTCTTAATGGTGCAAAAAGAATGAAAAGGAAGAGCCAAAAGGACAAGTACTTGCAGGTTCTGAAAAACACTACACCAGAGATTAAATCAAATTAGTCCTTCTATTAAGTAAAGCTTTAAAGGACCTTCCAAGAAGGTAAGTCATCTCCAAATGGAGGTGACAGGGAAAACATATTCTAGCAGGTTGTATCTCAAACTCTGAAAAGTTAAGTGCCCTCCCCGCCCCCCCCCCCAAAAAAAAAGAGAGCTTCTGAGAAGTGAACTCCTGAAGATATCAGACTTTTCCCAGAGATAATAACTGGAAGGCTACAGAAGAACATATGTGTCCACAAAATGATGGAAGTACGAGAACAAAGTGAAATATGTGACTCACTGTTTACTATGGAGGAATTTATGGAGGTTTCCACATTAAAGCCTTTCTTTATGAGGGATAAGACGGTGAAGTCATCTCAAACTGAAGATCACTAGAAGAGGCTTTAAACTGAATAAATACAAATAAAAGGATCAAAATTCCTGTGTGGGACAGCATTTTGAGAGCTCCAGAGAAGTGCTCAAATACGAAATTGCCAGACTGCTTAACCCTAGTTTGAAACCCCAGGCCTAAACCAGGTCTGAGATTTAGGGACTAGAATGACAAGTGAAATTAAACTTTGATGGATGCAAAATCATGCAAATCACTACAAATACATCAGAACAGGCTCTGACCTACCACTGCTTGCTGTGGAGATCTCAGCATTACTGTGCTGGCATTGTCATAGAGGTATGCACAGCACTCAGAGGCAGTCAGAAGGCAAACAGATGTAAGGAATTATTAGGAAGGACACAGAGAACAAACCAAAACAAGTGTTGTTATGGCACTGCAGGAGCCTGTGGTGTGCCCCCATGTTTCAGCCCTCTCCTTACGTGGCAGATACCCAGAAAAAGTGGAAAACACAAGGGGAGGGAGTTGTGGTCTGCAAAAATCACCTCGTGGGGTTAAATAGGGCTTTCTTATTTGGAAGAGATGCCTAAAAGAGAATATAGCAGGGATACAGAGAGAGCATGGGGAAGGGGGGTGACTTCTTGATTTTGTTTTGGTTTGTAATCTTGGTATTACTGTGAGACTCACAGAGCCCATTTTGTTTTCCTCATTGTCAACCTGAAGCATTAGTTTTAGTAATGACAAAGTTCATAAGAAACCTACAGTCCTGTGAACAAACTTATACAAGAGAGTTGTCTAATTTATCACCTCATGCAATAATTTGTATTTCATTTCTATTTTCTATAAGATGGTATTTAAAAAGTATTAATGAGCTTATTTACAATGTCTACATGTTATGGATATCAATAAATATACAAAATGCCTCCAACTGGGTTTTTATTTCAATAAAAGCAGCACTTTTAAAACCCCTTTGCTCTTTCCCAAAAACAGCTAATACTTGTGGACCAAGAGAATTAAAAGACATAAAAGTCCTCACAACTTAGCAGAGGAAGAGTATGGGATACACAGGGACATAATTCTATTTCAAAGATATACTTAGCTGGCAGAGTTCCAGTAAAATTTGTATGTCCAGCTACATGAGGAGAGAGGTGAGTAATTCCCAGTTGTAGTCACACACTGTACCCAGGCTTATGGCTCCTGAGTGCTTCCAGAAGTGCATCAGGCCCCCAAAAAATGCAAAAATCACAAATCAAACATCAAAGGATTATTTAAAAAAAATTAGCAGGATTTGAAGTTGCTGAATTAGCCCCACCAGGAAATATCAGGTGGTATTTCTGGAGTGAGAGCCCCTTTTGAGCATCACGACCCCCCAGCTGGAAGCAGTCCTGGCCATCTTATGGGAAGTGTTAGGCTGCTGGGAAAGGGTGGAGATGGGGGCTCAATCCTAACTGGGGGGTCCTGGGACACAGCATCAGAATCAGGCCCTTAGACAGGGATGTAGCTGACCACAGTTGTAATACCAACATTAACAAAAACTATCTTGTTGCTTATAAATAACTGTAATCCGGAGGGACCTTGACAGGCTGGAGAGGGGCCAATGACAGATCTGGAGCACGGGTTTGACAAGGGCATGTAGTGACAGGACAAGGGGGAATGGCTTTAAACTGACAGAGCAGAGATTCAGATGAGATCTTAGGCAAAAGTTCTTCTCTGTGAGGGTGCTGAGGTGCTGGCACAGGGTGCCCAGAGAAGCTGTGGCTGCCCCATCCCTGGCAGCGTTCAAGGCCATGTTGGACACAGGGGCTTGGAACAACCTGCTCTAGTGGAAGGTGTCCCTGACCATGGCAGGGGGTTGGAACTGAATGAACTTTAAAGTCCTTTCCAACCCAAATCATTCCAGGATTCTATGAATTTTCCTGCTTATAGAACTTGCTGGATCACAAGCACTTTCGGGTATACTGTTGAAATTCAGTGATGCTGAGTACACTGTAATACTGACACTATTTACTCAGTCCTTCTGCTTACGGAGCTATGAGCTTATAGGTACACAGATCACTGCTGCCCATTTTCATATGCATTTCATCCATGTTTCAAATTTTGCCTTTCTATGTAAAATATAAATAATACTATTCAGAGAGAATTAATTTATTGGAAAATTAGGCAAATAATAAGCTCCCACAGTTGCAGCAGTGATATACATAGCATCCAGCCGATCAACAGCTAACACCAGTTAATGGCTGCCATAAGAAATATGAGATATGGATCCGTCCACAGGGTAACAGATACTGTTCCAGGTAGGTGGCATTTTAGACTCTAGCAAACAGATTTTAGGATTCTCAAGAGGAAGAAACACTGTATTTACATTATGCAGAACAAGTAATCTATCAACTGAGATAAAGTATTATATGATAGAATTTAGAAACAAAGGAGAGTGGCGTCCTGACTATTTCCCAATAGCCTTCTATATGGGATAGTATTACACCCAACTCTTGGGTTTCGGGCACCATCTAGAGGAAAGATTGGTATGATGCAGCAGGGAAATTAAATATTATTTTTAAAAATAGCAATAAACCTAGAGCAGATCTTGTATAATACCCAGCAGCTATTTAGTTATTATTTAACAGCTCATACCAAGGGATAAGGCTGTATGAAGGAGTGTAAATTTGGAGATTTGTCCCACAGGAGGATAGCAGTTTGCACACAGCATCTCTGCACTCAAGCAAAGCCTGTGACTGTAATTACTGCTAATTTTTTGCACCTCTTTTTTTTAAAAAAAAAAAAAAAAAGAAAAAATAAGCTATGATACAGACATTTAATTTTTAAGTTTCCACATTTAGAGATAATCCTAAAATAAACCTTAACTTTCCTATGTCCATATTTGCTTACATAGTAACTGCATAGTACAAGGCATCAATTCTTAAATTCCCACTAAATAGCACTTATTTTTCTATCAGTTAAGCAAAACCTTCAACTTTATTTCTGCATTCCTTGTTTGCCTTTTAGCTGCATATGAAAGGCCCAAGATAAGCAGGATGCACACAGGAATGTGCATGGGAAATACTGAAAAAAGCTGAAAATGCTTAACTTGTTCTCGTGTTTAAACCCAAATGGATTCAGACATATGTATTCCCATGCACATTTACTGAAAAGGAAAGGTAGAATCCAGGCACACCTACACGATTCCACTCTAAACCTTTTTTTGATTTGCAGCAGTACATTTTTGTCTGGTTTGTGAAAACCTGCAATAATGTTTTCACACTTTGCTAAAGCAGGTCAGAATCTGACTCACTGAGAGAGTGTAACACTAAAGATAAGAGAGAGAGACATTTACCTGGTGTTACAAGCTGACTATTGGGAAGTTAATTTAAATTGGTAGTCACATTAAAGAGGGATAAGCTCTGCTGGCTTGCATTTACTCTCAACTGCAGTGACAGGGCATGATGGGCCATTTTGTAGTGGAGTACACGCTGCCAGTGGCCAAAGTATGAGAAGCACCATGAGTGCAAGCACTAGTGGAGCCTGGGTGGATCAGAAAGAGGCAAAAAGCTGAAAAATGGCTTGTTTTCAAGTGCTGAGAGGTTTCTACAAAACCAAATGGGTGGAAGTGATGCGCTTTTGAATATTACTGGTTTTTACTCCTAATATCCTTTAAATGCTTTAATTTCTACTTATTTATTCTTTAAAGAGCAGTGTGGAAAGAAACTGTTAAGATCCAGCTTCTTTCTCAAAGCACCTCTGCTTCTGAATACCTCCGTTGCCCATTAACAACAATTACCACACCGGTTAGTACGTTCTTCACTACTCAGTGCCACTGCTTCTGTTGGCATTTACATAATAGAGGTCTGCTTTAGAGAAAGATGAATAAGCACAACCATAAAATCTGGCTTTCACTAGGAGATTTACTATCATCCCCCAGCACGCTACTGCTTGGATGCAGAGGATCCAGAAAAAGATGAGTCATGGAGCTGCAAGATGCGCGTGTGGCTGCAGCGTGCTGTGGAGACAGAGCTCCCGGGGAACCAAAGCTACACTTGAGGATGGGCATTACTCACCAGGTAGACAACTCCTTCAAGGGGAAACCCAGAAGTGGGAAGAGGGATCAATCACAGCCCTTATAGCAGACTCAGGGAATGATAAAGCAACTGGGAAAACATTAATGACAGGAAGCCAAGGTGCCAGGGAACCAGCAACATGGGAAGAGGTTTGGGAGTCACTGCAGAGCAGCAAACTGCAGCCACAACGCATTGATGGAGCCCAGCCAAGGGAAGAGTTACACAAGGGCTGTTTTGGGCATGACTAATACTCTGTTTGTACTCTCTGGCCTGCAGGATGCCTGCGCACCTGTACTCTGCCACACACACACACCAAATAGTTGGGTGATAACTAACACGCTCCTTTCTTGTTGATGCATTAATCCATCCAAGCAGCAATGAGGGTGCAACATGGAGCAACACGGAGTGGCGAGGTTGTGTTTCTGTAAGCGTTTAGGCAAAGACCATGTGGCGAGGCTTCTGTATGGAATGGTGTGGGAAGGACATAAGCAAGGGACAGAGAAGCTTCCTTTGGGGACATCTTGTATCCCAGGTTTTCCATTTGAGAGCCAATTTTACCTACCACACAAATTCCCATCGGCTCTACACGCTCCCAAAGAACAATCCTGCCTATTGTGGTGGTGCAACTTCATGTGTTGCCACCCCCAACCTCAAATAAAAGCAAATCACAGAGGCTTCAGTAAGGCACCAACCAAAAGGTGCCAAGGAAAGGCACTATAAAGCAATGTACTGTGTAACTCTTAGCACTAGAACCCACCAGGACATGGTGCTATACAAGGTTTATGGTGCTGTGTTTTCTCTCGACACACATTGCTACGTAGTTTCAGGGTATACTATAAAACATCTTTATAAAACATATGTTTTATGCATTCCTGTCATGCCTAAAAAGATGAGCTTGCAATTCTCAGTTCTGAAGACAGGCGGGAAACACGTTACCTCTAAGGACAGTGAGCATCACCACACTCTTTTCCTAGCTGGAAATTTGAGAACTGCAGTTTTGGACTGTCTCTCTCACAGGAAGCACCCGTGTTGTAACTTCAGAGGCTCTGGTGTAATGCCGGAGAGGTGGGAGAGCTGTTACTATCCTCCTAGAACGGAGGTTTGCAGCTTGGCGAGGCAGCACCTTGTGTCTCAGTGGGTGATGAGCTGATCAATGAACCTTAAAAATGATTCCAAGAGCAACTTTTATTTTTATATATTTAAACTCTCATTAGCAGCTTGAGAACTTCAGAGGATGAAGAAATGAGGTCTCCACATCACCCAGTTAACTCCTGACACAAAACAACTTCCGCAGCTGTATAAAGGGGTGGGTGAATGTAGGTGAATTATGCAGAGCAGTGGAATGTCAAGTGCCCAACTCCTTCAGAGAGCTCATGCACATGGTCAGGCACCCTGAAGCACCCCGAGAAGAGGCTTCCAGCAGGAAGGACCACATCCTGACAGCAGCAGCAGGAAGAACTCTGAAAACAGTGCTCCACAGAAAGCCCAGTCATGCTCAAAATGAATTTATTTCTCATGTTTCAATGGCATTGACTGAGGATGATTCAGCTCTTGGTATTCAAAGCATGAAGATGAGTTGTCTTTTTTTATTTTCCAGTTGACACTGATTGTTACACTTCCAAGTCTTGGGGAGTCCTAATACTCAATGCCAAGTATTTATGGTGGCAAACCACAATTTTATACTAAAGAATACTGCCAATTCACTTAGTGTGTTTGAACAACTTATTCCTAAAATGACATAAATTTCTGGAGCTTTGACGGGATTATTTCCCATCAAAAAATTATTTGTTTCCCTTAAGAGTATCGACAGCGACTGGTATCGAGCTCTTTTTTCCTTGAAGGGAACATGTGCTATATCAATCCTATTTTATTTTCCTGGATACTAGGAGCAAACAATTTTAATTTGGCTCCTGCAGCCTTCTATCCTGGAACATTGGCACCACCATGCCTGTCAGGGTGTAGCATTGAAGCTGAGGCCACACTGGCAACAGCCCACTTCATGTGAGATGCACCACAGCCTGTCTGGGTATTGAAACATTTCACAAGGTGCTCAATCCCAGGGACTCGCATCTCAGCACTTTGTCTCAAGCACCTTTGTCTACGTCTATGGTGGATTAAACCACATCATGAACACAGCCAGCGTCTGAAGGGGTCCTACAAGGATGCCATAGAGAGACTCTTCATCAGGGACTGTGGCAGTTAAGACATGGGGTGATGGGCTCAAACTTAAAACAGGAGGAGTTCAAGCTCAGTACAAGAAGTTCTTCCCTGTGAAGGTGCTGAGGCGCTGGCACAGGGTGCCCAGAGGAGCTGTGGCTGCCCCATCCCTGGCAGTGTTCAAGGCCAGGTTGGACACAGGGGCTTGGAGCAACCTGCTCCAGTGGAAGGCATCCCTGCCCGTGGCAGGGGTTGGAGCTGGATGATCTGTAAGTCCTTTCCAACCCAAACCAGGCTGTGATTCCATGCATGTCTCTGTGCCTTCAGTCCATCGCCACACAACTGCTTCACACCTGGCACCTCCTCAGACCTTTACCTGCAGCAAGGCCTTTCCTAACGGGAGCCAGTGAGGGTTGTCAGCTCTCCACCTTCCCCTTCCACTCGCACAGTCCTCCACGGGACACGTGTGGGTTCCGTGTCCCTAAAGATCCCTGCGCTTTCTTTTAACAACTAATTACGTCCCGGCCCTTCACTTCCAGGCGCTCGGCTCTTCCCGTCACGGCGGAAAGCCCAAGCTCGGCCCCGCCGCCGCC
>NW_009925704.1:5238-59980 GCF_000696875.1 Nestor notabilis | reverse complement strand
ATATAATAATATGTAAATATATAAAATAGTAAAATATTAATATAAGATAATAAAATTAATAATAATAGCAGCAGAATTGAACCAGCTTGGAATATTTCTGTATTTCCTATGGCAACTTGGCACTTAATTAGATTAATATAAATTTAGATTTTATTAAAAATAGAACACCTCTGTAAATTGCTAGTGGTATTGATGTATTTTTCTGAGCTAGTAAGTACTCCTTTAACACAACTTAATCACAAATAATCAAATGCAGAATATAATCATTGCGTCACATCAAATCAGCTTTTTCAGGCTCTGCCTAAGGATTCCCTCCTTTCAGTAGCTTTGTTCTTTTACTATAAAAAATACACAATAGGGCCTAACACCCATAATTAACACATTGCTTAAGTGTTTCCTATGCCACTGGAACAATATTTGAAGAAACACAAAACTGGCTTTCAGATCGTAACCCATATCCAATTCACCATGCACAAGATAATAATATGAAGCTAGTTTACATATGTACACATATGTGCACAAACACTTCCCAGGAATAATCACGTCTTTTTTTGTGTTGATGAGATACCTAAAAAGCCCTTGAGGCATAGAGCACTGAACTGGTTACTTCTTATTACCTTCCTACTTTAGCTTATTTGAACATCCTAACCTATAAATATGGGCAACACTGAGGAAGGAAGAATGCAGGTTTTAATAGGTAGCTCTGCTTGTTGTGGTTCAAGCCCAGCTGGCAACCCGGAACCACGCAGCCGCTCGCTCACTCTCCCACTTCTTCCTCCCCCCACTCCCAGAGGGATGAGGAGGAGAACTGGAGGAATGTAACTCCCATGGGTTGAGATAACAGCTCTCCAGTAACTAAGGTATAATACAAACCACTACTGCTACCAACAATAATGATAAGGGAAATAACAAGGGGAGAGGATACAATTGCTTACCACCTGCGGACCGATACCCAGCCCGACCCGAGCAGCGATCTGGGCCTTCCGGGTAACTCCCCCCAGTTTCTATACTGGGCATGACGTGCTGTGGTATGGAATACCCCTTTGGCCAGTTTGGGTCAGGTGTCCTGTCTCTGCTTCCTCCCGGCTTCCCCTCCTCCCTGGCAGAGCATGAGACTGAGAAAGTCCTTGGTCGGAGTAAACATTACTGAGCAACAACTAAAAACATCGGTGTTATCAGCATTGTTCCCAGACTGAAAGTCAAAAACACAGCACTGCACCAGCTACTAAGAAGGATTAAAAATGACTGCTGTAGCTGAACCCCGGACACTGCTTAAAACATAGTCTGAAGGAACTGAATTGTTGAGGTGAAAGACCCTTCTGAACATGGAAGTTACTTCATGTTTTGCCTCTAATAGCCAGTGCAGGGAAAATCACCCACTCATGACACCAAGTACTTCTGCTGTGGCTTATCAGCATCAGGTAGCCAGGCACAAACCTCAGATCTCACATGACAGAACATGTCCAAAGCCTAGAAATGATCTCCAGTACTGCATCTCAAACATTCCCATAGGGGTTACAACTAACTGAAAGTAATATATGTGTAAAATTAAAGATTGCCTTTAGTTGACCTCTGTTTCCTGAGTTCTAGGGTCCACCTGTCAAGTATGCCTCAACAACTGCTAGGACTAGAAACTGTCTCAAAAAAGAAACATGAAGTGGAGTATCATATGACTCAAGGAACTGTAGCTGTGCATTAAAGTCCCAGCTGCTTTAGAGTTGCAAACAAAAGTCAACTTTAATGTTTTCACAATTATTAGGAGTGCATCGTATTAGCAAGACCATGGCCTGCAGGTTGAGAGAAGTGATCCTTCCCCTATGTCTAGCACCTACGAAACCACACCTTCATCCAGTTTGGAGCTTCAGACATCACCGCAGAAGTGCAAGATCAGCAGAGACCATGAGGATGGTCAGAGATGATAGCACTGTGGACACAGGAGTGACAGAGAGAACGCTAACAGAAGATAGGGCTCCCTTCAGCTACCTAATGGCAGGCAGCGTACAGGAAAGAGAGAGACAGGCTCTTCTCACAGGGGTACAGTGAGAAGACAAGAGGAAACAGGCATAGCCTGGAATACAGCAGCTTCTGACTAGATAGAAAACAGATTTAACCAGGAAGATAGTCAAACACTGGAAGAGGGCCAGAAATGCTGTAGGATACCCATCCTTGGAGATAAAAAATTGGCACCTATGGTACTCAGCAAGTGAAGATGAGAATAAGAAAGTGTAAAACAATCCTTAAAACGAGTATCTATATATCCTGGTAACATTCTGATTCTTTTAGTTGTTATTTCAGTCAAGAATCAAAACCCAAGTCTGCCAAACCAACTGATGAAGCATACAGAGGAAAAGCAGTGATAACAAAACCACTCTGAACAGACATAAGCAGTAGTAACATCACAAGTAACATCACATCCTACACACCGTAATTAATTCATCATGTAATCCAAAAATTTAACAATCATTACAATATGTTGAAATAGCTTCAAAGAATTAAGCCTTTGTAAAAGAAGAATGTGTTTTCAGAATCAGAATTCAGTGATGACTGATGACAAAAGTTAAAACGTGCTGGTTAAAGAACCTTGCCATGGCCTTACATTATAATAATAGGCTGTCAATGGATGTAAATTAAAGGCATAAATGTCCTCACTGAAAACTGTTAAATTTCTGCAGGCTGGGATTCTCTTTCCCCTGCATGTTCCCTCCTCATATTTAAAAACACCTCTGCAATTATAAATGCTCTTATTCAAGCAAATATTTCTCCCCCTATGTAGCTGCATATTTTAATATTACAGCAGATTAGAAACCATAGCTTTCTAAAAAGTAAAAAGCTATGTCCTAAGGACTACTTCCTCTTCTAAAATGTTAATTTACTTTAGATAAATTGCATTATTGTCATGTGTCAATTTATTCAAAAGGAAATAAAGAAACCAAGGAAAACAAACTATGCACATACTTTGACTGCAACAATACAAAATTGTACCTTTTATTATTTCCTTACCATGAACTTTTGCCTTTTTGAATTGCTAATTCCGTTAATGGGTTCATTTTGCTCCAAAATTTGCATCATGAAAATTACCACCCTTACAAGGTCCTCCACGTACAAAACAGTTTGCATATTTTGTTACAAAGGTTACATTTGACATTGGGAAATAGGAGGATATCTTGAAAAAGTAAAAATGTAAGAAACTACAGTAGTTAGTGGTATAAAAGTGCTTTTTAACATTTTTAAAAGAAAACAGAGATCTGCATTTATTTTTATTCAATTCATTTATTAATGCAAAACCACTTAAAGTAAGTCTCTGATCATTGCTTTGTCTTTCAGATTAGCCACAGAGCAGCCAAGTAGAGCTGGAACTCCAGCCACCATAGTACAACTCCTGATTTTCAAATTTCTACTGTGCTATTCCCAGTTGTTGGCATTATATGTGAGTACACAAAGTACAGCCTAAAAGCCTCATCTTAAATTTATGGAAGTTGATGTTTGTTCTCAGCTGTTTACAGACACTGTTCTCTATGAAAGGCAGTGTCCGATATCTGCATGACAGAGAATACGGAGGAAATTATGCTGTGAATCATGCACAGCAGATACCACGCCTTCGTTCTTGACTTGCTCCCCATCTAACAAAAACGTGTCTTGACTCGGGTTTTGAAGCTCCTGTCTCAGAGAAATGCTAATGAGCTGAACAGCTACCTGCAGATTTTAATGCTAAATAAAATTTCTAGGAACTAACATGTTTCACATTTAATGATTAATACAAAATTATACCATCTTACTTCTGTTTCCAAATAAATCAATGGCAACAAGTGTACCCAGATACATGGATTTCAGACATTGTAACATATAAATTAAGTCTTGCCCAAGACAGAGTAAAAGTCAGAAATATTCATATAGCCCTGACATTCTCAAAGCTACATGTTGATTAAGATGCCTAAGATTTTCTTCTAACCTCTACTTCTGTGTGGGCCAAACAGCCTTGTATCATCACCAGAAATAAGCACACAACAGTGCCAAAGTAACTACCAGACAGTGGTGGCTTCATTCAACTATACAGGACTCAGGGAACTAGTGAAAAATTCTCCTGGCATTAACATCTCATAATACTAGGGAGTTGGACTGAATGACCTTTGAAGGTCCCTTCCAACCCAAACTATTCTGTGAGTCTGTGATACGGTGCTTAACTTTTTCTAAAAAGATTATTGTAAAACATTTTCTCTAGAAGAGACTGAGAACAATGCAAATGGGCATATACACATCGGAATATATACTCACACAGCTCAGAAGTCCTTCGAAAGCTTGGTTACAGACCAAACAAAAAGGCAAGGCCTAACTCATAGTGCTTGTGCATTCCGTATTATTTTAAGCCTAGGCTAAAATAATCTCTACTGCTAATAGGGCTTTACTGCATCAGAGGTGGAACAAAATATTAACAAACTTTTTTTTTATTATTATTTTTTTCTTTTTATGAGCCACCATTCCTATCCAAAAGGCCTTTCAAGCATCTTGGGTGACAAGGCTCCATACTGTAGCCTGGCCAAGGGGAACCCCACTTTGAGCAGCACAGCAGAACAGAGTAGCTAGAACAATCTGCAAAGCAACTGAGACAGACACTGTGAACTTAATAGTTCATCAGTAGTCTATGCACCATAGTTTTAGAAGCCCTGAAATGATTCAGTAGCTCTCAGGACAATGTCACATGTCCAAATACGCTACAAATATTCTACAAAAGGTACTTTATGAAGTAAATTCTAACTTCTTTAAACTCCTTAACAATCCCAGTATCACAGTAACAACTGAAGAGGAAATCTCAATCCACATAACTAGTGGCTTACACATTTCAGTGTGAAATACAATTTTCAAAGTACATTAAGTTCTGAAAGCAACTGCTTTTACTGTTAGAGGTGTTGTCTAATGTAATACATAAGCATGAAGAAAACATGGTGCTGGAAGAACAGTGTTCCAAGTTGTAATTGTCAACTTCACAGATCTGTTTATAATAAGGAAACCCTTTAGAAAAGATTACCTGTTGTTCTTGCTGTGAAAAAGCTATTTTATGAAAGCATGAAAAGTAAGACCAACCTGAGCAGCTTACTGTATATACAATTACCAATTCTGAAGTCTAAACTGATCTGCCTGTCCTCTTCTGACCACTGAATGATGCATGACTAATGCTGTGGACGCATTCACACACACAGGACTCTGATCTCAGAAGCTGCTAGTGGATGTTTCCATCAAGGTCTTCATTTCAATATTGCATTCTAAATGCTTGCTATTCTATTCTACAGTATTGCTCTTACTCCCTTTTAAAATGAATCAGTCTTTATTTTTTTATTTCAATGATACAATTTTACTACTTCAGATCAAACCACCACAAAACAGGAATTCCCCAAACTCCTTACATACCTTAGTTCTAAATTTTCATTGCTCTTTAGTATTCTGCTGCAAGACTGGTTCAGCCATCATTAGTATGTTTCACTGTTTGTGCTCTGAATATCCAGAGTGCTTTCCTGGTATTAGCAATGCAGTCTTGTTACAAAGTAATCTGAATGAGTCAATACACACCAGCAGTTTGAAACAGCAGGGATTCAAAGCCTGAGGAGGGCAAACTCTTATCTCAGTATCTTTCTTGATTTATTGGAACACAAATGTGAGATAAACAGGACCCACACTTCATTAAAAGTGGCAAGGTACTTTTCCAGGATCATAGGGTACACACAAAACACAAGCTCCAGGGGCTTTTGAAACAGAAGGTCTTTTGAGAGGAAAGAGGGTCTCAGCTGAAGGTTAACTACATGCACAATATGCACCACTAATGTTGGTGGCCCTTGGGCTCAGTGCTAAACCTTCGAAGTTCTGTATAAGTACAGAAAAACGTTCTAAAAAGCTCTTTAAAAGTATACCTATGATCCACACACAGTCCTTCTGTGTTACGAAAAAGCATTGGAACATTCAGAAAAGTTCTTGCACAAGCAGTGTTTTGTTTGGCAGAAAAAAAAAAAAATCTATATATTCCTTTTTCCTTGTTACATTTATGTGATTTCTTAATCATAAGTCAGAATGACTGGCTGTACTGATAGCACCTAACATTAAGAGGTTACCCAACATAAAGGAATAAATGCTCTATAAAATCATCAGGTGCAAGTTCTTACACATCAAGAGACAAAAATCTTCACCCTCCATTCCAATTAAGCCTACCTTGAACTGGTATTCCCAAACAAAAGACAAGAGAAATACTACTGAAAGAAAAATCAATCTTCTAGCACTTTTCTTCTGTAAGTGGCTTGGACAAGACTAAGAGGACTACGGAGTAAGTGAAAAAAGGGGACAAAATAAAAGCAGATGAATGAAACGTGCACAAGCCTCCCTCCCTGTCTTTATTAGTTCTGCAGCCATTTTTCAAAATGCTGTTGACACCATAACAGTCCCCAGAGAGAACATGTTAACTAAAGGGACAGCAGCTTCATTTATCAATGGTGGGACAGCAAATTTGCCTGAAGAAATTACGCCAACCTGCTGATGCAGCTCATCAGCAATTGGTAAAAAACCAAGTCATGCTATAAGAAGTCAAGGTCAAACTGCAATATTTTACTATAATTACTAGGGATTTCAGATTTGTTCATTTTAGAGATGATGTTCCACAAGGAACACATAGCCAAACATGGGCTTGAACAGACCAAAAAAATTCTCTAACAGCATGGAAGAGTAAACATTTTTCTTGGAGAAACCTGAGCTCCGCTGTCCAATGCTGGAAAAATAAAGGAGGCTTAAAAGGTTTTGCCCACAAAGATTGCTTGATAGCATAGAGATGCTCTGTTATAGTTGAAGCGAGAAAAGATGTTAAAATACTGTGTTTCTGCACATAGAACTTGAACTTCAGGTACATGGTACATTTCCTCAGATAATTCAGTGTCATGGTTTAACCCCAGCTGGCAGCTAAGTACTACACAGCTGCTCACATGGCATTATTTATTAAAAAAATAAAGTCCACAGAATTCTGTATTAGAAAACAAATTGGATGAAAGGGCACCAATATGCAAGAACAGGGCCTCTGTAATCACACTTCATTTATACTATTCACTTTCAGTTATGCTATTCACAACGGGAGGAAGGTATGACAGATTTCCATAGCTTGACAGTACATATAAAATCAAGGCCTATGCAAACACAGTTAAACATTTTCTTGCTTTTGTTTCAGTTACACGGGCTTTGGGTCATACCTACAGATAAGTCTTCTGAAGCTGTATCAGCCAGACAAAGCAGTCTCTTTGATAGCCCTGTGTCTATGACAGAATCTTCTGTGTCTACATCTCGTATTTTAAAAGGAAACACAGGAATTTAACTACGATCACAGGCATCTTACAAGCTGTCACTGTTTTTTGCTTTTCAAGAACCTAACATGCCTAAATAATTTCTTAGCTAATCAGTTTTCATCTGCTTTCCATTTAATCTGTTCGCTTAGGCAGATGTGCTATGTAGACTTCCAGTTACCTCTAGACAGGGAGTTCCATCCAAAGACTGGTCGGCATTCATGTGCAGTGGGTTTTGTCTTACAATGGATGCACAATTGCTAATAGGCTATTTCACTGCATTCTTCATGTATTGGCCAGCTTCCTAAACAGAGGCAATGAATTAATTCCACTGTCTTCCACCCTACACAACTTTCCATAGCGACCACTGATAATTCTGGCAAATACATCTTTTGGAGTTGCATACTATCTGCCCTGTGGAGTGATGGATTAGTCAAAACACTACCTATACATCACATTCACTGTGAAATTAGCCCTGCACTAGCTCAGAAACTGCTAATAATGCACAGATAATAGGAGAATTGGCAGAAAATACCAATACTGTATTCTGATAAGCAAGCAGAACTTCACTCCGTTGCTTGCAGGTCTAGAGTTCCTGCTGGAAGAGCAAATACATATGCATTAACATGTTACATGGGTAAATCTAGAACCCAGCATGTTAAAAGCATAAGGCATAAGGGCTCTCCCTCAGATTTTGCTGTTAGTCTGGGCTCAAGGACCCTTATACCTTTTACTATGAAAAATCAAATATGACTTACAAGTTAATTTTAAGGGGGGGTGGTGAAGAGAGATGCAAGCATGGAAAGCTGCCTTATACTGCTTGATGCACTAAGCTGTAACTTATTCATCTGTTTCATTTTGTTGAAAAAGAACTTCCTAATACAGCCCTTGAGGGAAAAGAGAAATGTTCAGAAAGGCAGAACCCTGGGTATGGAAAAAACAAGTCAAAAGCACACCTCAGCAGACCATGAACCTAAAGCAAGCTGGATGTATCTTAGGCCCTTGCTAAGTCTTTAAAGCAATAAAATGTTGAAATAATGGCCTTTTAATTGATACAGAAATACTATTCATGTATAGGAACACCAGTGAAAAGAAATGCAGTTTGCCTGTGTATTGGTGCTTGAGTGGACAGAATACTGAGGTAAACACATCTGAGACTAGAGAGTCATTTAATGGTTGTGTAATGAAGAATCCTTTTGCTTTTTATAACTCCCTGTCATGACCTGAAGGGTTACCTGTTCACAGATATATAGAGATCACAACCATGGGTTTGCAGGATTCCAAAACACACAGAAACGTGGAGGCTCTATCCTCTAAATTTCTCTATTTATAATTACCAGAAACACCACAAAAATCACCAACCACAGCTACATTTTGCAGTTACCAATCAGTTCAATGTGATCCATGACAGTTCCTTGAATGGTTTTAATCAAAACTTTGAAAAGGCCCATAAAGTTTTAATGCAATATTTTCATAAAATAAACAAACAAACAAAAAAACCCACTGGCTGCATTTGCACAAAGTACAGTTGCACAGCTGCAGTAAATTCCTTTTGTTTGTTACATTTTTTCTATGGCATATAAAAGCTGTCTTATTTGTGTAGAGCATTAAAAGGCTGCTGACTACATCTTGGCATAGAGGATATCAAAAAATGCCCAACTTCTACTTAAGTTTTTAATCACAGAATATAGGAGATATGTATGTGACAGTGATTCTGTCCCAGTTCTTTCAACTGAATAAATGTGCTCTTAACTGAGAAAAAGAGATACGTCAGTTCAGGGCTAAAAGAATTCACAAAGACATATTTAGGACTCAAGAGAAAAGATAAAGAGACTCCTAAAATTAACATTAATAGCAAGCACACAGTGTAATCTCAAAATGTTTTTAAGGCATTAGGGACATAACACCTGAAGGCTACAAACACATCTTTCATGAACACTTCATATGAATTAGCATCTGCTCTTGGTGTTACTCACTGAAATCACACACACAGAGGTAGGTGAACAAAAATGTCATTTCTGCTCTCCACAATATATTTAAATATTTACTCCCAATGATTAAGAGAGCCTTAAGGCAGACATACAGTGAAATTTCACCATCTCCGGCAAGATATTATCAATAGTGCTGGACTGAGCTTCTGTCATTGACCTTGGACTGTAACAAATGAAGTCTTGTAGCTCTGCAGAGAGCATACAAAGCAGTTCCCTTGAAAAGAACCTAGAGAGGCACCATTAGAAATTTCCTGTGCCTACGGATGTTCTGTGATTTAAGTGCTACGTTACCAAACTATCAATGGTTGTGTCACCTGTCCCTGGGTGAAGATTCACAGAGCAATCTCCCGAAGGTAAAATATATTGCCAAGCTGCACACACCCCCAGTCCCGTGGCAGTTCTGCAGCTGTTGAACAGCCAGTGGTGAAAATGGTTTCTAGGTGGATCAGGATGCTCTTTTGTTAGCTGTTCTGCAGGACAAAAGGCAAACCCTGATGCACTTAAAAGCTGTTATTAAGAGAAACTATCTCACCATATTGTCATCTAGTGAGTTCTTTTCTGTCCATAATTTTATTTCATATGTATAAAAATGCAGTAGAATAAAAACAAAAGATACAGATGGCAAACAGGTCACCTGACCTTCTCCAGTGGCCCAAACAGTGTATTTCTGCATGAAGTTTGATTTGAAACAACAGAACCTTTTTAGCCAGAAAACAGGAAATATTTATTAAAAAAAATTAAAGTGTTCGCTTTTTTTGTAGTAGTATTTAAGAACGTCTTGTCGAAGCAGTGACTCTTGCCCCCCCCGGTGAGGGTAAATAGCTATTAGAATTTTATTGTTCAATGAAAACACTATTTTTAATTTAAAAATACTGATTCTACTTTCTGTATTTGAAAATATATGAAAACAGTAACCTGTTTTGCAAGCTTAAAAAGATAATTTGACTTTAGTTAACTTTAATCAACTTTTACACCTGCACATACCCAATGAGCCGAGGGTAAGATTAGACACAGTATATGAAGCTAACAGAAGCTTAACTTTATATTTATTATTCATCCCAGCATTCTGTAGGAAATAATTCATTTAATGAGCAAACAGGAAATACGAATATTAGAAGAGATTTTAAACCTCATGGATATTTATGTCACTGGAAGTAACAGAGATGATCTGGAATTGCGAGGCAATAGGTCATCATTTCCCTACCACAACCTATTTCTCCACTGATGCTTTTTATCTCAAATCTTACATTCTCACTGGTTCAGAACTAAAACTTTGCAGGCTGGATTCAATGACAGCTTCTCCTATCAGGACACATTACTTCTCTAACTGGGTAATTCTGCTTCTGGTTTTCAGTCTCATTTCTCTGGTGTATAACACCTTTTTTGAAAATCCTTCATTAATCATATTTGTTTCACTAGTTGTTTTTTAAGCTATTTATTTAGGTTTTAGATCTATTGCCTAATTGTAGGCAATGAATTTTCCAGCAATATTAGACCTGTGATTCCATTCGGCAAAAACTGTTTCAAAACTGGTATTTTAAGCTTTCCTGGAGACATTGTAAAAGAACATCATCATTCATTGCTGCTGTTAGGGTGTTTATGGATCAGATTCCAATCTCTTTTAAGCCCTAGCTCCTTGCATTCGTTCCAGTGACTCACATTCTGTTGCTACACTCATGAAGTGTTTTATTAATGGAGACTGAATAACAAACACCCACACTCTGGCACAATCCACTTCAGGCCTCACAGTTTTACTTTTCTCTTTACTGGTACTGTCGCACATTTGTTTATCATATTTCAGATGCTTTAGGCCTTGATAACATCATTATAGAAATGTTTAATCATACCCACAGTTTACCCTGACAATATTTGGCATTACTAACAGCTGTAACTCACTACAAACATTAAGCTGGCAAGCTTATTCATGTGAGATCTTTCAGGGGCTTTCAAATAATCAAAAATCATGTGGCATAAAACAGATATTTAGCCACATACTATAATTCTGAATTATTCTACCATGACTTTTTGTATACAAATAAGAAGAATCAGCAGGTTTCTTCCAATGCTACGTATAAATTTAAAATAAAACAGCAGCAACTTAGAAAACATGTATATTCCCCAAATAGGCAGAAACCCCATTCAACTGAATGATCAAAAGATAAAATTAAGCCAACATAATGTTCAGGTTCAAAATGTGCTTAAAGAAAATATTAAGAAAAATGTTTATTACAGGTTATTAAGGCAAAAGCAAAGTCCTCCTTAACAAGGCATTATATCCAAGTTGAAGACATTTAGAAACATATTGAAGATTATCACACATCTGCTTGTTCTTATAGGTTCACAATACCTGCTACTGGCCATATTAGAATAAAAACATCATGCACGATAGTCTCACCAAGTATAACCATTGTCAATCTCTTAACAAGACTTTCTATCCTACTTAGGCAGGAAATTACTGGTAGTTTTCTCAGGATGTAAATTGGAAAACACTGATGAGCAACATGCAGAACTCACAATTCCTTCAATTACTCTCATAAACCCTTCCTTTTTTAAGAATGTCAATACTATTAACAAGATTGCTTTGGGGAGCTTATTTCTTTTTGCCTTCTTTTTAATACTATTCTGCATTAAGTGGGTGTTTAGCTATTTCGTCAGACGCTAATCCTATCTCTCACTATACACACTACCTTTATAGCTCCTGTGGAACTACATGAACACTCAAAGGAAGAGAGGATCAATAGTTTTAAAAGAAAACAAAAAATATCTTCCCTTACAAATAGTAAAATTAACAGTCTATTTTCAGCCATTTGGTCTTTAACCTAAATACATTCAGAGTGCCAGAATCTCCAAATACGGTAATTGCAAATTAAATTGTTTTAATTTTTGCACGTAATTTGTATTTGACAAACTCATTTACATGCAAAACCGTATTATATATGTCTATTCAAACAGGTATACCACAAATCCTTATTCTGAGTCTGATAGATTACTGCTAAAATGGCTATTAGGAAGTGCTTTGATCTATCTCAAATGGACTGTTCACATGCTTCAGGTTAAAAATACCTTCAAGTACTCTGTGATATGAGTACATTTATGAAATCCCTTCTTCAGTTTTTTCACTTTTTGTAAAAAGTCACTAATTTTGAGAAATGTATAAGGACATTCTCTTTCCTGTCAGGTAAGTAAGACGGCAGCTACGAACCGTTTCAGAGAGGTGCCTGACATGTCCTGGACTTTGTTGACTTGAACTCTTAGATGTTGAAATTATATCCTGTAAAAACTCGGTGACATTTGATATTGATAAAGACATGGACATTGCCCTCGAGCACTCATGCTAATACAACCAAGAGGACAGTGCTTACTACGCACTATCAGGTAACCCATTATGAAGACTATTTCTGGAACAAAATGAAACTCCATGATTTCTCCAGGATGTAGTAAGGCAGCATCCTCCAAACCAGATTTGGCTCTCTTTGGGAAAAACAGATGTCTACTACCAACAAAAGACATGTAGCATTCAACATAGTGTACTACTTTAATAGTAGGTACCTATTCAATCTCTGCCAAAATGGTGCTTTCCGGTAAAAGAAAAATAACTGTCCTAACAATAAGCCCCATTTTCTATAACTAATATTTCTAAGCAGCTATTAAAAAATTAATAATAATTTTAAAAATCTAATAACCTTTCTTCCAATAAGGAAGAGAAAATATGCAAATACAAGCTTAAATTAATCTATTTTATTAAGGAAAAAATATTGAAATGTTCTACATTCAGAATAGCTTCTCTTCTACCATTATTATAATAATATTCTCTTCCAGGAAAGAGTAAAACTGCTGAAATACTACTCCATCAAATTCACTAAGAAACACATTTTATGCTTACCAGAGAGACTAGATGATTTGAGAGGCAGCAGTGGCCTTTTCCAAGCAGAACCAGAGTCAAGTATAGGAAGCAAAAAAATGGAGTACCAGTGCCCCACATTTAATACAGCAGAAGATGAATCCAGTGCAAGTCATTTTTCCAGAAAAACTCATCCTGAGTAACATGATGAGGGTTGAATTTCAGCTCTGAAGTACAATCTTTAATCCTCAAAAAGAGGAGAAAACATTTCTGTAGATTGTGAACTACAATTTCCTACAAATTGTCACTAGATGGCATCTTGTCATCATACTTTACATCTCTGAGTTCATCACCACTGTCATTCCCCTGTGACAGAAAACATTGAACACAGTGTCCCGATGAGATTTCAGTTTACTGTAATGTGTAAAATCCTGGATTTACCACTGTGCAATGCATACTGTCCTACTGGAAGTCTCCTCAAAAATGGCAGAAAATCAATATCCATATTGGCTCTTACACCCATAACAATGCATACATAAAAATGATAGCAAAACTATTAAGGGGAGTTAAAAGGGGCTATTCAGGGGCTGGCTGTTTGTGGTTGGTTTGTTGGTTGTTTTTTTAATGATTCATTTATATTGCTTATCCATCAGAATTCTCAGAAGTTTTTATTGCTGCCTTTCAGAAGTATAGTTGCTGGTGGGTTTTGATTTTTTTAATTCTGAGGTTTAGTACTTTACAAACATTGTTAAAATTAAGAGAATGCAAAAGAAAACCAAAGAAAATATTAACTCTACTATAAATACTTTTAATATTAGAGAGCCATCAATTTATTTGCCTCCAAGAAAACAATAAAACCATCAAAATGAACAGTATGTAATTGTCATAACACAGCTAAATGGAATTTGGTTGATGGGCAATACAATGGTTAAAATCTTGCTTGTGCAAATCAATCATTCCATTAATTTGTTTTCCAGTAGCACATTTTTGCAGCTCCTAACTGAAAACCAAGGAAAAGGAAAAGATTCAAAGGAAAAGCTAAGCAAAATTATCATACTCCCTTTAGTCTCACTCCAATTATATAAAGCAGAGATCTACAAAACTGCTGTATGAAATGTATATTTATACCCCATTTATTACAGTCTCTTGCATTCCATCTATGGCAGCACACTCCACTCCACAATTTAGTACTGCTAACAGTGAAAAACACCAACTTCCATATAGCTTTTGTACAACTTTCATGCAGACACAGCTTTTTCCTGCTGTTTCTTAATCTGTTTGCTCATTCTTAGATTGCAAGAAGTATGCTCACAAACTCCTTCCTGCAAGTCTGTTAGAACTACCAAAAACTGAACAGTACAAGCAACGGCAAAGGCATTTGGCTTTCTCCTTTGCATATTCTCCAGTTCCTTTTAAAAGGAAAATCCTGTTTCAGTTCATTTAACCCATAGGACACATTTCCTAATATTCCAAGTAGAAGAGGTGTGCAACCAAACTCATTTGAGCACCTTCAAACATCAGTCTGGCTTATCCTTCACGAGTAACAACATAAAGAACTAATATAGACACTCACACTTTATCTGCATTTCAGCTGCTCTCTAGATTCACCTGCTGGTTGGCATTTGCATTCCCCACAGCTGGAAATTGGTTATTCTTAGTTTGTTTAGAGACTGACTTTTAACTCCTTGGCTAAAGCACAGAAGAATGTCTGAGAGTGAAAGGAAGGCAGGCTGCTAAGAGAACAAGGCTTCGCTACTCTACTGCCAACCAAGACAACACCAAACTTTGTTTTAAACAAAGAAAGAAATCAGAATGTTAACCTCTGTCAACTTATCTTAGAGATCTGCTTTTCTAAGAATAATAAACAGCTGTAACTCTGTAGATGTCCACATCATTACCACTCTAGGCAACACAGAACCCTGATAAAAAACATTCAGCAACCTATGCACCTAATTCAACACGCAAGTCATAACCTGATGGAAAAGGGTATCCACATATTACAGGAGTTTGAATGTAAAAATAACTGGTTTATCCTCATTTCATTTATCATTAAATAACATCTACAATTTGAGGGTTTTCTCTATACAACCTATACTAGTAACACTGCCTTATCATCTTAATGCTGCCAGAGTATTTGGAAAGACACTATTTCCAGTTAATGTAGGCTGCAACCTCTACCCACTAGGCCAGCTCATCTGATGTGATTAAAAAAAACATACAGTCACTTGCAATAATAATGAACAGTAACACCGTAAACATATAAAGACATAACAAATAAAAGTCAAAGTTCTACAACTTCTTCTAATTTCCTGTCTGCTGTGAGTTAACACAGCAACAGATTTCATGTGCCTCGATACTCCAAAGCAGTCAGACCTTGTGATGTAAAACTTGACAAAATCTTCCCATGTTGGATATCTCAGGTAAAATTTTGATCTCATTCTGAATTTAATTCACATGCAGTGAAACCCATAGACTCTCAGATTCACCCGAGACAGCAGTAAAGAATTTTCCTGTATTTTGCAGCAGTTTTACAGCTTAGGTTGAGAGCTAAAAAAAAAACAAAGACAAAAACAAAAACAAAACAAAAAACCCCCCACAAAACTATGAAGATTTTCCACCAGATTTTTATTCTTACAAGTGAGATCCATTCTACAATATCATCTGAGACACCTGCACAGCATGATTTCCCTTCTCCCCCGCACAGAAGACTCTCCCCTCCTGCCCAACATGTTATCCAAATGCTCTGTGATGATGCCTAGGGAAGAGTTGGTTTTAGTTTCAGTTCTATTCTTGTCCTTGGTACTGACAGATATATTAATTTTTTCTTTTTTTAGGAATGCTTGTCCTGAGATACGTTCCATTCAATAGAAATGTAAAATTTAAAGGCGGACAATTTTTTTGCAAGCCATTATCTCCATCTAACAGATCTCTCTCCCAAAGCTGCGAGATAATGTAACTTCAGGTAGTTAGCACATGTCTATTCTAGATCAAAGACAAATCTTGCAGTTATTTTATTTCTCAGAAAAAAAAAAAATCATACTTCTCCCTCCTGAATTACCCTGAAAACTCCTATTTTACTCCCAGTGCCTTTTCTCAGCATCTCTTGACTAAAAACAGTACACAATTTTTGCTATCAAACCAGTGTATATAGAGAAGAGTTTGACAAATGGAGACTGGGGAAAATGTCAAACTTTAAATCAGCACAAATGAGATTTTAAGGTAGCCTACAAGAAGAGTATGAAACTGCAGACAGGGTACAACACTTAGAGGAAGCCAGAAGGAAAAACTGGCAGAATCCTAGCCCAAATCCAGCCGTCAAGATTCTGGCAGTTAGCAACTGGGAAGCTTCCTAAAGCTTCCCAATAGTAATTTCTTCAGTCAGTTTTTCTTATCTCTACAGGTATAACTGATTGCCTGATGAGAGTTAAGAACAAAAGAAAGGTTTTAAAAAGCACAACCACTCAGCCTAATGAAAACATCTTCAATTATTTAACTAAGAATCTATTAAGCAGCTATACCTATCAAGAAACACCAGGTTTGACAGATGTGGTTCACCACCGAGTTACCGCTGTAGTTTTATATCACTGTAGCTCCAGCCATTTCAATAAAGTCTCAATCGTGTAACACAAAAGTAAATTTAGTTTAAGTTTCAGCTGCATTAGACTTTCACACCAGATCTGTCACTAAGAGCAGGAATAGCAGCCAGCAATTATTAAAAAAATACCTGGAAATAAGCCCTTCAGGCTCTGGAACTGAGGCATTATTCAGTAATTCATTCTCAGATACATTTGAATTCTCATCTGTCAACTCTCCTTTTATTACTAGATTGTTCTATAAGCAATGTTCTGGCAACACATTTGAAAAACCTATGTATTCCTCTCATCCATCACAACAAACAATTTTCCATGCAACAACAGAGACAGTGTAATTTCAAGAGAAATATCCCAACTCTTAACTCATTACTTTTATGCCATGGTTGTGTGGCATCTGAAATACCATGAAAAACACAAACTCTTTTCTGTTTCCATCACAACCCTCTTCAGTAGATTGAAATACACTGGTAAACTTGCCTTTAAAACCCTTCCCCTTGACCCCCAAATAAGCAAGAAAAGCAATAATTAAACGCCTAAGTTACTGAGGCTCAAGCAGGACAACTGAAAACCTGTTTTTAAGGTAGTACTTTGAAATTCAAGGACACTTTCTTACAGGCAACAGCAACCAGAGGATTCAATCATGAAGTGAATAAGTAAGTAAATAGATTAGAACTTCCAAGTTAAGTTTGGCTAACAAATTATGTAAAGCCCCCATCCCACCACCTTCTTTTTATGGGAAGAGGAAGCTTTTCGGTATAAGATGACACATGTTTGTAAGAACGTGTTCTGCACTTGTAGCAGACCATTTTCTATTTTAGAAAATACACTGACCCAAAAAAACCCACTACATCGTTCTTCAAAACATTCATTTTTAAACTGATATAAACCCAATTTCAATGCAAATATATGAATCATAAAACCAAGTTTCTAAAAATAAACCTCACCACTGACAACATTATTTTACAAGTTAACTTTTGATAAACCAACAGAAACATGCCACTTCTCAGTAGCCAGCTGTTTTAAACAGGAAGGAAGTATCAGTGTCAGTGCAGAAAGAAACATTGAAAGTTGAGTATTCTTTGTACATACTAAGGATTACAAAAAGTAATACTAAAAGTAGGGTATGCTTAGTACATATGAAGGAGCCTTCAAAAACTTAGTATGTGGAGTAAAGAAGGATTCTGTCAAATCACCATACTAGTCAGATACTCTTTTGTATATATTTTGATCTTTCAAGATGTTTTCATATTTACAGTAATGTGACTAAACAGTTTCAACAAGCAGTGATTTCCAACTGAAAGACAGTGTTCGTGTGGAAGAAGTCCAACAACCTCATTCTTCAAAGAACCTTTTAATGTTTAAGGTTCATGTTTAAAATAGCATTAATCATGTTTAAACCATGACACCTGCAAACAGGAAAAAAGGGTTTGCCAAGCACTTGACATATTGCTTACTTCTGTATTCCAACATAAATCCACATTCGTACAACCTCAAGTCTGAGATAATACAATTTAGATAATCAGAGAAAAAAAACACAAAACCCAAATGTGCACAGAGTGACTCAATGCCAGTTACTGGCATCATCCAACAAGAGGCACTTGAAAAGGTCCTTTGTAGGGTATTAGCGTTTAAGAGACAAAAAAAGATTCAAGGGACATAACTGCAATGAATTATTAACTCTTCATGACATCAGCGTTGAATATCATCAGCACCTTTGTAAATCAGCCCTGTAGCACCTTAGTATAAACTTATTTCATGGTACACTTCTTTCCTGCCAAATGATAATGTTACATAGAAAATTAAGAAGAATAGGTGCAATACAGAGACAGGCTAGATTATTTCTATCCTTTAAACCAGTGTAAGGTTGTTCATTGGCTCCTCTTCCTGCTCAGTTTTCAAGCAAACAGTGGCATCACTCTTGTGAACACTTCAGCACTGAACTTGTCCAAACTCATAGGGTTTTTTTCTTGTTTATCTACCTTCAGTTGGGGATATCATTAACACCATGGAACTGCAGCGAGGCTTGCAGCAGTTGCACCCTGCCCTACAGTTCACTCCAACGCTCTCCTCTGCATAGCAGTGTGATACAACCTGAAGTCCAGTCTGTATGTTGATATGATACAATGTGTAGCACACACTAGATTCACTGGACTATTAATGAACTTACACTGCAATGACTGCAATCAGTTTGATAAGACAGATCTTTGCTGTACTATATGGTCAAGTATTAAAAAGCATTTAAGCAAATTCAAGCACAGTCACTTCAAAAGCAGCAAGGTGTCACAGGTAAAAATTGGTTTCAGTGATTGATGACTGAAACAATTTAAAAGAAGATCTAAGTTCAGCTACAGAATCTATTCAGCAAAATGCTTCTACTTACTGGACCTTGAGGACTGTTCTTGGCACTGGAAACCAGAGTCATAACATCAGATTTATAGTCCTGAGGAAAAAAAAATAGGGAGGGAGGAGTGGAACAAAACCAAACAGATTAAACAGAATAGTTTGCACTTTATATAACAGGAATAAAGATCAACGTGGACCACCAGTATAATTAGAATCAAGGGAGCCATTAGTAAGACATTTGATTAAAAAGACTTCTGTTGCCATTCATCTTTTGCACTGGACCGACCCTCTTTACTAAGTTAATATCTTTTTGGGTTTACTATAATGATCCCTGAGAAGACCAGTGTTCTTTTCCCTTTTCTTTTAGAAGAAAAGTGTGGGTGGGAAAGACAGGATGACATGGACAGCGGGACTGAGTGTGCCCTCAGCAAGTTTGCAGACGACACCAAGCTGTATGGTTTGGCTGGTAAGCTGGAGGGAAGGGATGCCATCCAGAAGGACCTGGACATGCTTGTGAGGTGGGCTGATGCCAACCTCATGAAGTTCAACCAAGACAAGTGCAAGGTCCTACACGTGGGTCAGCACAACCCCAGGCACAGCTACAGGTTTGGTGGAGAAGAGACTCAGAGCAGCCCTGCAGAGGAGGACTTGGGGGTGCTGGTTCATGAGAAGTTTAACATAAGCCAGCTTCAGTGTGTGCTTGCAGCCCAGAAACCAACCGTATTCTGGGCTGTATCAAAAAAAGCGTGACCAGCAGGTCAAAGGAGGTGATCCTGCCCCTCTACTCTGCTCTCGTGAAACCACACTTGGAGTATTGTGTCCAGTTCTGGTGTCCTCAACATAAAAAGGACATGGAGCTGTTGGAGCAAGTCCAGAGGAGGGCCACAAGGATGATAAGGGGGACTGGAGCACCTCCCACATGAAGACAGGCAGAGAAAGTTGGGGCTGTTCAGCCTGGAGAAGAGAAGGCTGCGTGGAGACCTCATAGCAGCCTTCCAATATCTGAAGGGGGCCTACAAGGATGCTGGGGAGGGACTCTTCATTAGGGACTGGAGTGGTAGGACAAGGGGTAACAGGTTTGAACTTAAACAGGGGAAGTTTAGGTTAGATCTAAGGAAGAAGTTCTTTACAGTGAGGTTGGTGAGGCACTGGAATAGGTTGCCTAAGTAAGTTGTGAATGCTCCACCCTTGGCAGCGTTCAAGGCCAGGTTGGACAGAACCTTGGGCAACATGGTTTAGTGTGAACTGTCCCTGCCCATGGCAGAGGGATTGGAACTAGATGATCTTAAGGTCCTTTCCAACTCAAACCATTCTATGATTCTACAATGATAGAGCTACCACCTTTCAGAAGTTCAGTCAAGAAGTCCAGTGTGCTTCCTGAACTAGGCCTGCACAGCCTTGCCATGGAAGTTAGGAGAACAGTTTCTCAGCTGCCCAGAATTCTCTTGGCATCTTACAAAAAAAATGACACTGTTCCATTAGAAAAGCCCTGGTTTACCTGCCCACTTAGCTACAGCCATATAATGCTGCAAACCACTACAGCATGGGCAGTGTAAAATTCCTAGTTTTCTGCCCCTTGTAAAGCTTCACCTACATCCCCAACTGGCATTCCACAAATGTAGACACAGAACACTTTGTAGCTTGGACACAGCTTCTGAAGGCTTTGCAGTTACAGCTGAAGAGACCAGAGTGCAGGGATGGGGGGAAGACTATTACAGTAGTACAGATAGCATAAGAATAAGATAAGCTGACTACACTGCTGTTAATATAGAAATAAAGGCTTAGAGAGGTTTTTAATAGGCAATGGAAGTGCCACAGTATCTAAACACAGACACAACGAATACAAGTGCAAGACTCAAGTCAATAATTAGAACTATTTTTTTAAAAGGCTATGTTAGAAAGTAGTTGGCATGTTCAATTTTTGTGTCTTTCCTAATGAATGTAGCTATTACATTCACATTTCTATGTTGAAAAGGTCTCCCAGGGCCAGGCTCCTGTTGTCTTGCCTTGCCTGTCAGTAAGACCAGATTTGCATGTTAAAGGGAAGCTACAGTTCCTCCTAATGTCTGGGAATTAAAGTCTGATAACCTGAAATTGAGGCATGTCTGACAAGGACAGTGGAGTAACTGCTACGAATTTTTTATAATTATTATTATTATTTTCAAGTATGCCTCCAAATACTAAGCTTACAGATCCTTTATTTATAGGAGATATATTATGATCCAGTAAGACAGAACATATTTCAGGGAGTTGCTAGTAATACACTGGTACTTCACCGCATGACCTTTCTGCATTTCACTCTTCTGCATCCTAGTTTATCCATTAATCTATGGAGGCCTATACCACTTTCCCCACCTAAAAAGAACCTTAACATATGTAAACTGTCTCAAGAGACAGCTGTTACAGAAAACACAGCAGCTTGAAACATACTATATTTCCCACTGAGGCATAAAAAAAATTTATGGGCTACAAAAGTTAACAGCTCTAGTAGTAAAAATATTCTCCTTTTCTTCCATGTGTTCCAAGTCAAGTCACAAAAGAACCTTCTTACACAGGTAGTGTCCACTAAGTGTACTAGCTCCTGAAAGGTAAAAATAAGAATATCAGTTGCTCTCTGTTCAACTTAGCTACTGTATATATCCACTTCTTCATAGGAAGTGCCAAGAAGCAGACTTCACAAGACATCTGTAGATGCCAGGCTACCATCAAAGTCAGCCCACAGACAAATTCCTTCAGTCCAATTGCATGCTTCCTGCAAAGGAAAGTGGTCACTTCTGTCTGCTGTGAGAAGGTACAAGCTTTCTGAGACTGACATCAAACAAAACCCACCAACTAAATCATATGTTCTGTTTTCTAGCCTCTGCATAATTAAATAGCACTTCCACATCCTTAGTCCCTGCTGCATCACTGATGAACCGTGCATTTCCTACCTTTTCAGGTTTTCCTCACGTTTCCTCATTTCACTCCCTTGCTTTCTTCTTTCCTTTCACCTTAACTCCTCTGTCTTACTGCTGCCACCCGTAGTTCTGCCACTCTATACCCATTTTACTACTTCTGCTTCATTATGCACCTCATACAAACAGAATATGTACACAGAGATACAGTAGAATGTCTATTCAGCTATTTGTATTCAATGCCCTTACCTTCCAGTCTGTCTTCTAATTCACATGCTCTTTACGGAGCTATCGTGCAGTAGGCTGCATGGCTGACCTTAGACAGTAGTTTCACAGCACTTGAAAAGGGCACTGTACAGATTCAAACCCCAAAGCTAACCATTTTGCAGGGATGCTGCTCTTGGGAAACTCACTAGGAGAGGCAGGCTGGCAGTCACACAAAGAGATGGCAGATTTTACGCAATCATAGAATAGTTAGGGTTGGAAAGGACCTTAAGGTCATCTAGTTCCAACTACCCTGCCATGGGCAGGGACACCTCGCATGTTAAGTTTCTCATGCACCACCACCTCCAAGTCCTCCTCTGCAGGGCTGCTCTGAGTCTCTTCTCCACCCAACCTGTAGCTGTGCCTGGGGTTGTGCTGACCCACGTGTAGGACCTTGCACTTGTCTTGGTTGAACTTCATAAGGTTGGCATCGGCCCACCTCACAAGCGTGTCCAGGTCCCTCTGGGTGGCATCCCTTCCCTCCAGCATATCAGCTGAACCACACAGCTTGGTGTCATTGGTAAACTTGCTGAGGGCACACTCAATCCCATCGTCCATGTCACCGACAAAGATGTTGAACAAGACAGGTCCCAAAACTGATCCCTGACGGACGCCACTCATTTCTGGTCTCCACCTTCTGCACAACTCTTTTCCAGAAGGCAATGCCCCAAGTTCCAATAAACAGGCCATTTTAAACAGGGATTTTGCAAATATACTTTATCCCCACCCCCCACCCCAGCTTATTTCCAAGTATCACACAGCTCTGAATCAGTAACAGATTAACAAACAAGTTTTGACCACTGTTGCATGTGGGACACCTTCTTAGAAAGCTTGTGATGTGCTCCATGTTAATAACACTCTTCCCATCTGTGATAACCCAGGGCATATTGAGCCTGAATATAAAACCAAAAGTATCAGAACTTCTCAGGCAAAGGTGATTTTAAGGGGGACAAGAGCTCCATCAGTAGTCTAAACGAATCTAAGCCTGTGAGCAAGAACCTGAGTGCATGCCCCAGTAGTGCCAGCAGCTTGGCCTGAAAGGGCATCTGTCAAACACCAATCTCCTGGTCTTATGTCACAAAGATGGAAATAGTCATTCACTCATGTCAGCTACAATAATAGCATTCAGGTGCAGCTTTCTGATAGACAAAAGGGATTAATTCTCTACTCCCAGGCCAAGGATGATCATAATGATTTTCATGTAAGATATTTTCCTATAAGCTATTTCTGTATTTGAAACAAAAAACCAAAATCTTTTGTGGTGTTGCATTCATACTCATTTCCAGGTAATACGTCATAATAATCTCATATGTTCAGGTTATGCAAAGTGCGACTGACAAATCAATTAACCATGCACTTGTCTTGGAATCTACAGAAAATGAAACTGTGTCACTGCAGCACTCGTGGCAGCACAATAAACTTCCTCCCTCCTATAGAACTATACTTCATGCTGCTATCAGAACATGATAGGAATAGGTATAGTATAGAACTATACTTCATGTTGCCTCAATACATGTAATTTCCTTTAGGTCTCTTTCCATGAATATTTGTATTTCAAGATGATTTCTCTTGCTACTCAAAAGGTGGAATTACAACAACCATTTACAGGCCATTATCAGGTCTACTCTGGTATAAAAGGCAGCCGTGCTGTCTTTACATCAAGCTTTCTAGAAGTTTCTCGTGATTTCTTCTTCTATCTACCCTTACAGAAATCATGAAATATATTTGAAACACTCCCTAAATTTTCCATGGGGCACACCCTTCTCCCCGCCCCTCAAACTGAAAGTTTTGAGTAAATGTCAGCTCAGAGACATTGCTATCCATTCTTCTGCCTTAAATGGGAAAAATAAATTTTGGCAGTCTTTCCCCAGTGTTAAAAAGTCTTAGATGCTCCCTGGGGATAGAAAGAATCAATGCAAGAAAGATCCATATTTTCTTTCTTGGAACACTACTACTTCCAGCAATTTATTTGACTGACTATGCCTTCTATTACCATGTAAATTGTTTCAGGCTGCAGGAAAAAAAAAGTATTAATCTCCTCTCAGTAAGTCATAAAATAAAAAAATCAATTTCAAGGTCAATTTAGTCTAAATAACACCTGCTGCCCTTTTTGTAACATGCAGACTCCTCTGAAACACTAAGTTGCTGTCTATAAAGGCATCAATATGTGATGTTTCACATCAATCAAGGCAACATACAGTCCAGTACAGCTGATTTTCAGTGAACCATCCAAGGCTTAAAAGAGGACTCAAAACAGGTCCCTTGTTACCAGACATTTTCAGCATAAGCATGAGACTTTGGAACAGAAAACTAAAGCTGAGGAACTCGCATAAGGGGTCTGAGCCTGCAAGAAGCTTGTACCTCCTACGGTTTGGGGATATCGAGGGATTCTCAGCTCCGGGCAGGAAGTATTCAGATCCACAAGAGGTGGGCCTCAGAGCAAGAACTTTAGTAAGGGGAAAATAAAAATAGTAAACATAAGGAGAAAAGCAGAATGGAAAGACAAGGATCAGAAAGGAAATAGGGAGATGGTGAGGATTTTCCCCCTTGAACCAAGAATTCAGGAAAGAAAAGCAACTTGAAAATTTCTCTCCTGCTGGTATGGAAGGAAGACTTCTAAGTGAAGAAATACTTTTCTTTTGGACAAAAATGGTCCTATTCTTTTTTTGGGAATACTTAATATTAGGTTTCCGTGGTAGCAGAAGACTGCATTTGATGACTCCATATATCCTGTACATTCATGCACTGTTTCCTCGAAAGTTCACTTTGAACTCTGTTACCAGTCTGGACCAGACAAAAGAACTACAAAAACCCCACAAGACTGGGAGGACTGGTGAATGTTTCTCCCTGCTGTGGTAGCTCATTCCCACAAGGTTAGTAGAACTGCTTTTCCTTTCCCAGGTACAATTCACAGCAGTGCTGGTGCCTCTCTAAATACTACGTATGCGATGGAGTATATCTGAGCTGCCAGGTAATGAAGAAGGATAGTTATCTGGGACCAAACTGGAGTTCAGGGAGAGGATTCTTTTACAAGCACCATGGCATTCTCAAGTCTTTGTGGCACCCATTAGGTTGGAACTTGAGGAGCATGCCAAGATACCACATCTAAAAAGATGAAAGAGATTTTTTGTTACAGCCTTCTTATTTCTTCCCCTGAGTTCGTCAACAGAAGGCAAACTTAGACAATCCATACCCAAGCAGCAAAAGTTCCTGAATGAAGCAAATATTTGGATATTGTGAAAATATCTGAGTAGTCTTGCAAGACATCTCTAATGAAATAAAGCAATGTCTTGAAGGCTTTTGAAAAGGACTGAAAACATAAGGCTGTGCAAGGCTGAACAGACAGCAAATTGAAATCAGTTTATAGAAGAAGATGGCTTCACAGCAAGAGCCCTTTAAACCATGAACAGATTTTGGCTTCCTTAACAGAGACATAATTAAAATTCTTCTCTAGAATAAGGCATCTCCCAAAGGTTTTTGCCAGGCACACGAGTGACATTCCCATGCAGAGTGCTACCGCAGCAGAATTCCCCCCTTTAGCAACTAGCTGGCAAATTTCAAGTGGCGTCTGAGGCCTTTCCACATGTTCTTGCACAGGTGAATATGGCAGGGGGGTTCACTCCCTATTCTACACAGCAGAAATACATTCCAATTGTACAGAGAGAGGGGTGAGCTGTGTTATTTAGAGCAGGGACTAAGCTAAAAGGCAGACAATACCAACCCTACTTCACAATCCATAATTAGCAATGGAATGTGGATCAATTTTTTATATATAATCTTAAATATAAAGCTGAATACATATAAAGACATCTGGAAGAACAAATTTCACTTAAAATAATTAAAATATCATTTAATCAACTCTAATATTGGCATATAGAGTATAATAATTCCCCTATATTATACTACTGAAAATTATATTTAAACAGTAAAGAATATTTCCCTTTTCCAAAAGATTGCACTCAGTGGATCAAATCAAAGATTAATTAGAAATAAATTTGAAAATATAGAAGCTCAGAACAATGTAATTTATTGGATATTGATAAATTCTTATTTATTAAAGAAGATTTTTCATTGTTGAAAACCATGATTCCGAATCATACTTACTGTAAGCTGCTCCATGAAATCTTACTATCACAAGCCATCAAAGATAATGGCTGTGAGTCAGGAGCTGCCAATATACTTACTGACTCACTGAGTCAAGAAACAAATACAAGATTTAGTAGAACTGAGAAGCATATTAATGTTATAGCATGTAAAATTGTACAAATATCCATTTTACACTTGAATGGGTCTAATAGCATGAGATTCCACAGCAGAAAAAAGAAAAGCCTGGAATGGCTGTTCAGGAGCACAAAAGATCAGAAGCATAAGGGAAGAATGACTTCTTTTACAATAGTATTTGTTGAGGTTAAAGGAAATGGATACAAACACTAACATCAGAGATGAACAGCAAGAAAGAGTAGTGTAAGAAATGAGAGAAACTTTATTCCAATGGGAAATTATCTTTTCAACATGCCAAGCAGAAGCTTCAAAATGCTGAACAATGAAGCCCTGAAATAAAGATGGGAAGATGTTTCCTGAAGATGAAAAGTGTAACCAGTGCAAGAAGAAACTTAGAATACCCCTAACTACATCTGCCCAACTGAATCATCAAACATCTCCCAATCCTCAATCAGTGAAGTGAGTAAATTACTGCAGGATCTGCTGTGAAATCGAGTTGAACAAAAAGACAAAACAAGTCAAGAGTTAAATAAATACTTTCAAAATGTAATCACAAAGAAAAGCACGGAGATGAGGATGTCTGATATTACCTGTTTATCTCCTGAGTAGAATTACATCAGGTTTACTGAGGCAGAAGCTTTCAGTAACCCACAAGTCTCTCAGGCACATTTATCTAGGAGTGTTAAAAGACAATCAGGAACAGATCTACAGAGTAATAGTAATCATCACTGAGGTCACACAGTTTGAGTGGTTCATCCTCACACTGTAACAGCTAGTAAACATCCCCACTATCTTGGAAAAATCAGTACTGCCCTTGGGTACAGGCAATACTGATTGGTACACCCTAAAGTAAAATATTTCATCTGAGTTCAGATAAGAAATAAAAAGTTTCTGGCTTTTCTGGAAGCTCAGAAAAACCCAGCTGGGTCAGCCTCACATGATGCCTCAAATGATGCCTCAAATGACTCCTGATGTGCACCAACCGAAACAGACGATAAGGAAATATTAAATTCATTAATTCTCCAAAATTTTCTTTAACTTAAAGACAAAAGATAAGACACAGGAATGTACCTCGATTTATTTTCTACCACCCCACCCCCAGCACAGGAAGAATTCTTATACTACATCATTTTCAACCAGTGTTTGTCTTCAGAGCTATTTCTCCAGAGTGGTCAACCTGCCTTATCACAGAAACAGAAAAACACTACTAGTATAAGATACTTCT
Organism: Nestor notabilis; assembly: GCF_000696875.1. Classification (NCBI taxonomy): domain Eukaryota; kingdom Metazoa; phylum Chordata; class Aves; order Psittaciformes; family Psittacidae; genus Nestor; species Nestor notabilis. Next base: position 32,301 of record NW_009925704.1, on the reverse strand, counting down.
AATGTGATTCTATGGCGTAAGTTAGAATGGAGCTATGCACAAATCTAATTTAATACCTAACTATCATCAAGATCTGTAAATGGCACAACATTAACGTGCTAATAGCAATGAATTTCAACTACCTTTTATTCTCCTACTCCAAAATACTCAGATGAATTGTCATACGGAAGTTTCTAGGACTGAGACTTCAGAAAATAATCCAATATAAGCATCATTATTGTGTCACTAGGAATGAATCTTTGAAGTTTACTCATTTAGAATTAAATTGGTATCTCCTATAGTTACTGTTAAATTTACTAGTAGCTACATGCTTTGTTTTTCTTAACAAGTGCACAATATACTTTTTCCAATCTTTGATATGTTACATACAAGCCCATATATATTCAGTGTTTCTGCCTGTATATGCCTCAGCAGAAGTACTAAAAATGTGTGTGTTGAGCCAACATGATAACATTTTGTGTGTATGGAATGCTGTTACTGTAACAGAGTCTTGACTCAGAAAGTAAATATTTCACTGGTGTGGAAAACCAGAAGCTTACCCAGGCTGAAGGATGGCAGCACATACCCCTGCATTCAGTGGCCTTAGGAAACACAGCTGAGCACTCCCTACCTCCCAGGTGAATACCACACAGCATCATCTAGCTTTCACAAACATTTTCCTTTTTCCTTACTGCTAATAGCAATAGTGTGTCATGGGTCCTCCATCCATGACTTTTAATAAGGACTGATAAAGATACATATTCTAAATATTAATGTTACACCTTGTGCTGTGATAGTCGAGATGTAGCCTTCCCTTCCCTAACAGAGCAATATGCTGTGCGCTGCCCACACTTGGGTAGTTCCTCCTAAGAGCATTTTAACCCCAAGTTTGCTTTATTCAGAACAGATTTTAAGTGTATGTACCAGCCGTTATTTTCTAATACATTATAACTGTAATAACTGTTCTCTGAATGTGGTTTCAATGCACAGCTGCAATTACAAGCCACCTCCTGCTCTGAACACTTACTGGTTTAGCACAGATTTCCTGTAGGGTTGAGAAAACTACAGTTATGTGTTTCAGTTTTCATTATACTACTATTACTCATGTTGTTTTTCAGGAAGGTTGATGAGGCCTGAAATAACAGGAGATTTTATTTTTTTTATTGAAGAAATACATATAAATGGAAACAAAAGTGAGGAATCTATTCCAAATCCTAGGATAGCTCTCCAATAAATAAAAGTAAAATTAAGATTCAGTTGCATGCAGCTATTACAAGCTCATATAACTGCCTGGCAAGACTGCACTTCTAGCTCTATGTTTATTTCTGTCAGTATAATATGAGGAAAGTTCTATCAGTTGGAACTGGATTACAAAAAATAAGATTCAATTTAAGAATAAATGCATGAGTCCAGAAGGCAATTTAAAATTTGTATATTTAAGAAAAATAAATCTATGCAGCTTGCAAGAAATACTACTTTGCACAGTAAGTTTATGAAGGTGTACAAGCTATGCAATTATGCAGATAGAGCTCACATGCTATACTACAAGTCAGTTTAAGAGAACCAGCAGTAAAAATGTAGTCACAATAGAAAAGAAAGGCAATAAAAACCTGATGCTCTGAGCAAGTACTGTAATATGCAGAGAACTGGATGCACAAAGAATAGAATTTAAGGCAAAAAATCCTTGTATCACTTCCCCACAGCTAACTCCCTCCTTTCTGCCATTGCCTTAAGCCTGTTTCCACACACACCATGGAATCTGGAATAACAGCAGTCAAATGAGTTCTGCAAGGATTTTCAATATCTCTGTAGTACTTTAAGATATTACAACTCAGAGGAAGAATACACAACTGCAATAGAAACTGAATGAGAACATCCCTTGGTACCACTCTGTGCTGTACCTATGGCTGCTTCCTAAAGACTTCTCCTCAAGGATAGCTGTAGGGAAGTGAAATCCTTGCAAGCCCAGAGGTATCAGTTGTAGTGACATCTATGGCCTATAGAAACAAGCTGCATTTCATCACTATTTCAAGACCACAAATACATGCCAACTTTGTGTTTCCATATAAAAGCTTTCTCTTGCTAATGACCTGCTTAAGAGCATTCACCTTTTCTAAGCTATTTAACTGCCGGTTCAAGAAAGTATTGAAATATGTCAACATCAGCAAACTTCCGACTTCCAGAAAAACGGAAAATCATTCCATTGACTCAAGCTCAAGGGGAAAATTGGCAACACGATGGCCTACACAGACACAAACCTGGCTCTGAAGCATTGTCATTCTGCTTAACTTCCGTACGATTCCAGATTTTTAACAGTGAAACTATTCAGAACCAAATTGATGGTCTCTCATATTCAAATGTACTCCTTTCCCAAGCACCAGCCCTTGGAAGAGAGCAATACCATGATGTATATACAGATATTTCTAACTGGCAGTGACATTTTCTATTTGTTAGGAGTCTCCAGCATTTATTGCCGCTGTTGAGAAATAATTCCTTAAACAGAAGGTATAGTCAGAGCACACACCTGTATTAATATGGGAAATGAAAGGGCATATGCATACCCAATGGTGGCTTGACTTCCTTTTGGCCAGAGAAACCTTCAAGTAATAGCAGAGCCAGCATCTTGTCTCTAGCACAGACCTTCACTTCTCATGTTCCTGAAAGTGTTCTTAGCACAAATCAGGACACACGAGAATAGATAACAGTTTCCAATTACAGAACTCAGGCTGCCCTTTACAAACTTAATGTGTGCATTTAAATAAGGGAATAAAGCCTGTATTTAGGCTTTCTGAAAGTAATCTAAATGCCTTGGGCTACAATAAAATCTTTGTAATGATTACTGTCTTATTATAGACTAGCTTGTATCCTCAAAAACCTCTAAGCAAAGGAGAGAGGGTAGGTGTACTTTCCTTCAAGAAATACAAATGCATCAAAACAACCCCCAAAACCCAGAGAAATTAAGGCATAGGCCTTTCCATGTAGATGCAGAGGAAGCAGCAGCAGCCCTCAAGAAAAGGGGAAAACATGGAAACAGTGTGGGCTAAAGAGACCACCCCTTGGCTGTGGGGCAGCCCCAGGCAGCTCACCACCAGTCCCTGTGCAGGTAGCCCTTTGAATATTAACAAGGCTTCCAAACAGAGACAACTTTGCCCCTTTGAGGATGAAACATTAAGTCATGTCCTAAATAAGCCACTGAAATCAAACTTCTCCACAAGCTAAAATGTATTGCTTTAAGTAACCAAAATGCTTTCATTTATTCATGATTAAACTTTCATCTCTCTTGTCGCTCCCTGAGTAAAGCTGGGCATCAAAGGGATTTGTGGCTGGTTTAGTTTCAAGGCATGAACATGTGCAGTGAAAGCAGATGGCTGTTAGCCACCTCAGCATCATATATGACAGGTGAGGATTTGCTTCTGAAACAGACATCAAATTCCAAGGAAAGATGATCTGTAATCCTTTCAAAACACTGACAGAACTTCCCTAAAAATAAGCTTTTAGGAGGATTAACAATTTCTGAGGAAAGCCTACAGGAAAGAAGAAACATGCAAAATGAAGAAACATTTAAAATAGTTCCTCTTGGAACTTGGCAATTTTCTACATCTTTACTGAAAACTGCGTGGTGAGAGTTCTTACCGGTTTCACCTGAGCGATGGACCCAGCACTGGTACCCTGCTGCAACTACATGGTTTCTGACTCAGAATTATAATTCGGTCACTTGATCTCCTTCCTCTCCTTTGCCAGAAGTAAACTGTGTCAAGACTCAGTTCTCCCCTCCATACCTTTGTGTAGCTGTCTGTAACCCGTCTGTTGCCTACACAGTTTTATTACAATTTGATTAATGATTTGCCAGAGGCTGCTCTGCTCCCTGTGTGACTATCCCATAAACGAAGGAGCTCATGCAAGTGTGTAGAGGACATGGCACCCACCTGCCTTGAGAAGGCACATAGCAAGTCTTAAGTGCCCTGTCCACTGACTACCTATGGCTCAGTTTAATCAGGATTCAACGGTACAATGAGCAACATCTCACACACATAAAACTGGGTGCCAAGAAAATGACACAGAAAAGGTAGAGAAGGCACAGGAGAAGGAAAAAGCTCTACTAAAAGACACTTCTGCTAAATAAACTTCCCTCCACTGAAGGTCCTTCTACTGGGTGGCAAAGCAATGGCACCTTTTTACAGCTTTTGCTCACTCATTTACAATACAGGAATCCTAACTGAGCACATGGAACTCTGAGGGTTTTGTTTGATGAGTTGTTACAACCAGTTGCATTGTTTTCCACACATCTATTATCATCTGCCCTTTTTGTCTTTCCCCAGTTATTTTGGTTTAGGTTTTTTGTTTCTGAGTTTTGGTGGTTTTTTGTAGTTTTGTTTTTGTTCTGGGAGCTTTTTGTTTGGGGTGGGATTGTTTTTTTTTGGTAGGTGGTTTTGTTTTGTTTAGGGTTTGGAGGTTGTTTTTTTAGTAAAAGGAATAAAACTGAACACAGTTGTCAAGATACAGACAGAGGAAGGACTCCCACGGTGACATAATAATATCCTTGCTTTTGTTCTCTAGTCTTTCCATAAGAAAGACTTTCTTGTCCTTGTAAGATACTACACAGCTTTCCAGCAGATTTATCACACTTTGCTAAAAAGCATCCAGCAGCAGACACTCCAACCTGCCACCACAACCCCATGCTGCTCCTGGCCTCCTGTATTATGGGAGTTCCCTTGTTCCTGTTGCTTGATGGAAAAAATTTCAGCTACCAGTTTGTCATGGTTTAAAAGCCCAGCCGGCAACTCGGAACCACGCAGCCGCTCGCTCACTCTCCCACTTCTTCCTCCCCCCACTCCCAGAGGGATGGAGAGGAGAATCGGAGGAATGTAACTCCCATGGGTTGAGATAACAGCTCTCCAGTAACTAAGGTATAATACAAACCACTACTGCTACCAATAATAATGATAAGAGGAATAACAAGGGAAAAGGACACAACCGCTCACCACCCGCCGACCGATACCCAGCCCGACCCGAGCAGCGATCTGGGCCTTCCGGGTAACTCCCCCCAGTTTATATACTGGGCATGATGTGCTGTGGTATGGAATACCCCTTTGGCCAGTTTGGGGCAGGTGTCCTGTCTCTGCTGCCTCCCGGCTTCCCCTCCTCCCTGGCAAAGCATGAGACTGAGAAAGTCCTTGGTCAGAGTAAACATTACTGAGCAACAACTAAAAACATCGGTGTTATCAGCACGGCTCCCAGACTGAAAGTCAAAACCACAGCACTGCACCAGCTACTAAGAAGGAGAAAAATGACTGCTGTAGCTGAATCCAGGACACAGTTGCATAAGAGGTTTCACCTTGTGCACTGTGACATAAGTTACATTGGGTTTTCCTAGGGCTCCCAGCACTCAGATCCTTACAGCAGAGACAACTCCTCAGTATTCCCTATGATACAAACTAGCCCTGACTTAAGAGGGCTTTTGTATAAACTTTTGTATATCAGGAAGATCCATTGCTACAAGACAAACACTAGAGTTTGTGTCCATCATCACATATTTCTGAGATTACAAGACTGCGAATTTTTTAGGTTTTTTTTTTAAATAGAGAAAACATTGACTTTGCCATAGGTGGATTTACAAATTCAATGACACCGAGATGTAAATTTCAACATTGGCTTGGCTTTAATAAACCAAACTGAATATAATGCCAGTGCATCACTGCCAACAAGCTGAACATGGAACCATGGAAGGAAACATCCACCCACAATTTACACCAGTCAATCTGTGCAAAGAAACATGAACTGAACGTTCACATCAGTGTTCATGCACACATCATGACAGCACACAAGTCGAGCTGCAGAATCTGCTCTTACATTTGGGGTTGAAACACTGTTGGACAGGACAGCACTGCAGCTTCCAGTTGTTGCTGATACCTCCCCTCTTCTATGAACCCATGGGAAATAGTTAAATTCAAACACAGCTGCAGTTCCGGATCAACTGTGTTTTATACCTTGTACTGCTTGTCCAAATGTCACTGCACCAACAGGAGGTACATTTAAGCAGCCGGTACTGACTCCTGGTGTTTTGATGTGTTTCAAATACAAAACTGGCTCCCTGGTTTCTTACTAAGCTGAATTTACATAGGAAGTTACTCTATCTGGGACCTCTTCTGTTATCTGAGGCTTACCAATTCTTAAGTCAGAGCCCCTGCATTATAAACCAAATGACATGTAGTTAAAAAAATCCTAGCAATATTAGAGCTCACACTTTGGCAGAAGTACTGACTGTGCCCATGAGGAAAGTATACTGATTAAAATGTGCATAGAGCCAAAAAAAAAAAAAAAAAAAAAAAAATCAATGTCCCAAAGCAAATTATTTCCTTTACATGCAATGAAGTTTCTATTAATTTAGTAACAACAGTCAGCCTGTAAATACCATATCTCTGCAACAGAGGTTGGCCTTTTCTTGCTGCATGGCCAGCTCTCTACAGAGAATTGTTGGATTTTGGCATGTTTCACATTTCGGCCTTTACTCTTTCGCTCCTCAGTAATTTCCTCAGAGGAAGCAATGGAAAAGAGATTATTGTCTTAAAGGAAAAGAATCCTGCATGCAGATTGCAGGACTTGATACTAGAAGCCATAATACCCTTTTATATTCAGCAAGGAGTACTGATAAGCACTGAAACTGTCCTATATCCAGTGTTCACAGTACAGTTGCCTGAAGGTGTAAACATGAGTTTAATGCTAATTCTATGTTACATTTTTTACTAGCATAGCTACACAGTTCAATCACCATGGGCTGTGGAGAGACTACTGTCACCTCCCCTGTTATTCTTTTCCTGGAGGGACGGCTGAGCTGTGAAATCAAGACACCAGCCCTCACGTTCCATTATACACTGATGTGCCTGCACTGGTTGGGGCAGGGAGTGGGAATGAGGAACGGATTAAACCTGCTCAAGTGAGTCCCCAACAGAACATGAAAATTACTGCTGAAATACTGGCACACCAGGAGTGGCTGTTCCCTGTTCTCCCAGGTTCAAAAGCTGTAACACAGACCAAAACATTGGATAGAACCAGGCCCTTAATCATGGAATTGAAAATCTCTATGAAAATTAGGCGGTGGTCTGGGTTTTTTGTATTTAGAACTAATTTTTGCAGGATGAACAGTTCTTGTTGTATTTCAGTGGTATAGCTCTGAAATTGCTTGGCAATACAACATACACATTTTATAAAACCTCATGAAAGCAGCAGTCCAAGGAAAGTGTTAAGATGACATCTATAAACACTGAGGTTTTCCTTCTATCAAATTAGACTACCAAAATCTGAAATAAGGTTCAGTTCAAAGATTTCAAAGGGTCAAATGTTGGCTTCACTGTCATTTCATTTCCCCCTTCGGATCTTTATCTTTTTTAAACAGCAGCTATGTTTACGCTCAGAAAGAGCGAGAAGTGAATCTTCTTCTCAGAGCATTCTGTGCCTTCTTGCCAAGTCATACTGTGAATCTGCTTAACTAGAATTTACAAGTCAATTGATACAGTGGTTACTTCTGACACACATCACTCATCCTGTCCCACTGATGGACGAGGCAAGCTGACTACAAAATGTGCTGTCAGTTTTTAAGGCACTGCCTTAACCAAACAGAAACGGGCTAATAGCGATGCCAAGTTGTCACTCCATATTTATCAACAAGAAAGAATAATTTTTAAGAAAATAATAAGCCCTCCTCACAATACTAATGCTAAATGACCTGAAAAACTTTCCTAAGGGACTGAAGCCGTAGAACAAAGTTTCATTTTATCTTCATAGATCTTGACAGCTCAATTTCCCAAGTTCCCAGGGACTTTCAGCAGCGCTGAACAAAGGCAGTAACAAATGTCAGTGTTTACTCTGAGATCTCTTTGTTAAAGCTCTCTGTACTCAGCAGTCTCTTTAATAACACTCTTTAGGCACAAGCAAAGCATGTTCTGCATAAAGCAGTTGGGAGTGACTCAGCAGAGTCTGTCTGTTATGTTTAAACAAGATGGAACTGCTGTATATAACTGATGTATGTTGAAGGTTTTCTAATGCGAACTCAAACTCCTCAGGAAAATGTGACCATAAATTATCATTTGAACACGTTATAAAACTGTTCAGATTCAGTCACTTCCCACAAGCTCTCCCTAATTCCACACATTAACACTAGAAGCAAAAGATTTTTCCTTTGGTGCAGGAGTTTGTAGTAAATCATCTTTAAAGCCCTCCCTAATGTCCCCCAGATTCTTTTGTAAAAAACTCTCTTCACCATCATCCCTACAGACATGGTCTGCAATGACAGCTGGCACAAAGGGTCAAACTGTCACCCCGTGTAATCCACATCCCGCTCTTGTGTGCATCTACCAGCTTCATCTTGTTACTTGTTTCATACACTTTGGACATGTGGAAATATAGAAAAGACTTTCAATATTATCATGAGACTAAAGAAAAAAATTACAAATACAGAAAACAGCCATAAGCAGGGCATCAAGAGTCTGTCCGATGTTTGTTTTCCTCACCCTTTTTCCTCTGAAACTATTCCACACCTTCCTAACCGAAGGAAGTTTTAGAGAGATGGGTATTTTCCTTTCCTACGGCAGAATACCAAAGCATTACCATTTTCCTTTCAATAGACTGATGCACTGTTTCCTACTTTCAGTGTTGGTGGCACAGACCACAGCTGAGGTACGTAACATTGATCCTTCCCACACATGGTCTCATAACAAACATGTGACAGTCCTAACAATGCAGCAAATGCCTCAGAGAAACCATGTTGAGGTAGCTGTTATCCTTCTATGCTACGTGGTTATTTCCATGTGAGAACTAAACAGGAATAAACCATGTGGGCTATAGCCCTTTGAGGGGAAGCTGCACTTTTAAGTAATTTTCATTCCACATGCTCTCCTGCTGTACTCAAGTCACTTAACCCGTCCAAATTTCCTTCCTTGCTGATGTCAAATGACAAAAATCTCAAGTTAATAAATAACAAATTTGGTCAATGCCTTAACTTACAGTCACACAGAGAATATCAAAAAAGGAAAACAAATCCCACTTTTGGGGTGGGGTTTTGGTTGTTTTGTTGGGGTTTTTTCCTAATAATATGGTATGGTGTAGGAAATATTACAGCATCTCACTTGTCTCCTGAAATCTGCAGTTCTGTAACTGCTCTACCTATCTTCATCCATTTTGGAAGTTCATCTTGACACACGGGAACTCGTTACATCACTTCTACTGGTCAGAGGAGGTTTTCCTTACTGCACTACCAACAGAACAATAAAAGTTGGAATGTGGCTGGGCTGAACCTTTTCTGTTTAATACGTATGCTTTTTCATAGTAAAATCAATACCTATCATTAGTTCAGCTAGCAGTTTTATTTATCAAGCAATCATATCAAATACACATTGAACAGTGAGATATTTTCATCTATTCCACATCCAACTGATGTTGATGTATGTGCATCCATTCATTTCAGCCCATGAAAAGAAAGCAATTGCCAAGATCAACGAATTATTCTCAAGCATTAATTTTACCTATGAATCCATACTGGTACTTAGCACGAGTCAACTGTCTTGACAAAAACCAATCAAACAAAAAAAGTATGTTGGTTATTTTTAGGGGTTTGTTTTGGCATGTTTTAGTGGGTTTTTAAAAATTGTGTGCATTTTTCCTTTCAGAAAGGAGAAACTTTGAAAGTCCTATTGGCATTGCATTTATGTATTCTAACCTACATCTTTAAAGTTCTGCAGGTACGCAACAATCTCCAATCTCAGACATACACATAATACTACTACTAATTAACCAATTACGTTATAGTATTGCTTAAATATCCACTGTCATTATCAATATTATCTGATTTGATTTCAACCAAAAATGTCATTTTTTTAATAAAAAGTGTGTATGCAAACAGTTCAAATCTTGCATCACATATTCAGGTAAGGACAAAGTAAAACAATGATTGGAGAAGGTATTTGCAAGAAGTGTACTGCACTTCTTTCTTGCCTTCTTTCCAGTAAAACCAGCTGACAAATTCTGATCTTTTCCATCCTCTTTACAAAACACTCGATTTTATCAACTGCTAAGCATAAATATGGTGTACATTCTCTATAGCTGAGGTGGCTAACTCTGGCATTACAATAAAAATCAGAATCCAACCTGATCTGAACTGAGGGATAGGACTTGCACTGCTAGCAATCTAGAAATAAGTGTCCTCAGTAGACACTAACCAATTATACAGTGATCAGACAAGTGAGCAAATCAGCACAGGTTCAGAATTTTTCATTCAAAACCATGAAGAAAACTGTACATGTCTCTAATCCCCCATTTATGTCTGCCCTCAATCTTTCTTCAGGCCACAAATATCCTGTCTCTGTAAGACAAGGCTACAGTTCTGCTTGGTAGTTAGACCTGACCTTATGAAAACATTTTCAGAACATGCAAAAAACCTTCACATTAATATTCACATCTGTAGTTTGAATCACCTAATCTGCTGAATGGAAAATGATAGAGAGAGAGCAAAAAAGAGAGGGTAGAAATACACTTTATAAATGCATTCTAATGAAAGAAAGGTATTTAGCTTCCTCCACAGCTGAAAAAAGAACGTTTTCAGCTTTATATTTTGGGGACGGGTTAACTCTGATCTACACATTGTCTTAAAAATGTTTCTATTCCACTGAACAGAACATTTACTATGGACATAAACCTTTTTTAATATTCACCCACTGCATGACGTGGGATGTGGCAGGATGTGCTACCAAATACACTAAAAGCCACACCTGTATGATGTAGAAGTAATTTCCACATATTTTGTATATTTTCAAATCAACTACAATATAAAAGTGACCGCACTCAAATGTTTCTAGGTTCCTTGTTTGGCAACAAGAGATCTATGAAAAACAACAGCAGATGCAGGAAGATTAAACATCAGGTTCAACACGATCCAATATATGGGCAAAACCTCCGGTTCCACAGTAAAATAAGAAACAGATTTCACTTCAGGTTTTAAGTCTGTAAGTATGCAATACATCGCAGTAAACATGAAAAACCTTAGTAATTTACTAGGAATTAAACTCTACAGCTAAATCCTGCCTTATAACTAAATATCAAAACCCCACCAAAATGTCTGCACGCACCCCAGAACGCTGCAATGTGATGTCTCTGTCTAGTTCTACAGCAAAACCACAGCACAAAATGAGCGATAAACACTTGCTTGTCTTAGAAGCTAAAACAGATGAAATATTGGTTGCTGTTTTGGTAAGGGGCTTTTGGAGTTGGTTAGGGTTTGGTTTGTTGGGGTTTTGTTTTAACTGATAATTCGTTTAGATTGTGCTGAGTATCCTCAGCATTATCCTTGTGTGATTATAATTAAAGTCCTAGGGCCATCCTATTAAGCCTACCTAAAAGGAAACAATGCCCAAGACTGAATTACATCCAAATCCTTGAACACTGCAAATAATCATATTCCCTTCTAAGATTCTTGTCTCAGTATCGGTGCTGTTAACAAAATGCAGCTGTTTTCAAGGACTGTCTCTCCACTGACAAGTACAGCAGCCACAATGCTTTGCTTTTTGTTTACCACATATAGCCCAAGACATTGCCCCACAATTTCTCACAGTTCACATCTAAAGAGGATGCACTGTAGCTTTAGGGTTGATGCTGGTGGGGTGGGATGCAGGAAAACCACCATGGCCCAAGAGTTCACAACTTTGTGTGTGCAACAAGCATGACAGTTAAGTTACGCACCAGGAACAGTGAGCTCCAAGAGGCAGCAACAGCAAGAACTTTGGTAACAGAGTGGTGATGTGGTTAGAGTGTATTCCTTTCTAAATAACATATGAGTCACACCTATAGTCTTTAGAGTCAAACTGTAAAGCCCAGAGGTGGTCTTCTGATTGACAAGAGGTACTTCAGGGTAATGACAGAGGTGGCGTTCTGATTGTAGACGGTCAGACTTCAACAAAAGCAATAGCTCTGGCTCAATGTTCATCGTAACTGTTTTCCTCATAAGTACTTATTGTCCGAGGTTTTCAAAATTTAGCTGTAAATTGCAGATTCTAGGGTGGTTAACAGCAATGCAACTGGGCAACAGGAGTTTCAGCAACTACTTTAATCTATCAGAGCTTGAATTTCCAACTCAAGACTTGACATTTAATGAAAATGAGTTACCAAGAAAATATCTGGGGGCTTTACAGCCCATCTAAAGCAATATGTTTGACAAACTATTGTCCTTTGATAATATATTTGGCCAAGAACTTTTTCCGAACACTAGTACAACCAAAAAGGGAGAGAAACAGCATCAGAGAAAAGAGAACACAGAAATAAAGGCAGCAAGCAATGGAGACAGAACAATAACACTGTGAATTAACTAGAAAAAGCAGAACGTACAACTCAAGTCATTCCGTACAGCCATCCACCTACCCTCTTTTAAAAAGCCTTTACTTATGAAAATTCTGCTTTCCCCAAGTCATTTATTCCTGTGCTTAATTTTAAGCTTTCAGCTGGAAAGCTTTTCTTAATGCCAACTCTAGATCTCTTTTGCTACAATTTAAACCCATTACCTTTTCGCTCTTCTCTCTCTGGATCTGCATTATCATTACCTTAATCTCTGCAGCAACCTTTTACACATCTAAAGACTACTAGTATGTCTTCATGTGTTTTTCTCTTCCTTAGGCTAAACAATCCTCTCTTTTTCAACCTTAACTCATAGACAACAATAAAACACATAAAATGTCTCTATTTTACCTAAGTTTAGGCAGGAGATGGCGTAACAGGGACTGAAGTAGAGCCAGAACTCCATGCTGCTGTTTAAGGGTGAAAGATTTCGAATTTGGCAACAATTTTTGAAAGTGGCATAGCACCCGAATGATTGATAGCTACACACATGCATGCATCTACACACACATCTCTGCTTTTGGGATGTTTTAACGTTGATGGATCAAACCTTAAAGGATTTCCATAGCTTTGTACTTTTAAACATGTGCACATGTAGCCAAGTCAACCCTCTGAGTTAGAGGTGTGTTCCCCAATGCAATTTTCATTTCAAAATCCCCAAAGATTAGGTTTATTCAACTTTCAGAAGCTGGTTAATTTATTCAAGTCTGGAAAGCACAACCACAGATGGCAGCTTTTGGCTCCAGTACCAAACTCCCCAACTGCAGCTCCCTTTAGATGCAGAGTTTTCATTTGGCCCGTAAAACCAGAGGCAGCTGTGAAATTTATAATATTGTGAGTCTGTCATATTGTAACGTCACAAAATAGTCAGTTACTCTCAACTCTGCACTTGGAGATTGTGGATGTGTTTATGTGTCCAGTCTAGGATCTCTGAGCAATAGTGACTCTCTGAGTGAAGGATGCAGGAAAACACATCTTACTGCATGTTCCAGTGTCAAGTTCTTCATGCCCACTCCTCTCTAGCAACTCAGTGCCATTCTTAACAAATAAGCACTGCCGATACAGATGGAAATACACCCACCCAAGTGCAGACAGTGCTTTTATTTGGAGAAATAACTCTTTAAATATAATGAGCAACTGAAGACAGCAAAGAGCAAACGCATTATTTGTCCTTTTTTTGCTTTGGACACAGAACCCAACAGGGGAAATGCTAGCTTTACTGTTATACTAATCATGGAAAAGCAGTTAGATATTAGACATTAGGCTGGTTGTTGCATGACAGAGTTCTTCACTCCTTTTAAAACCTGATCAACTTTGCAAAGTTGAAGAGAACTGAAGTAATTAGAGAATTCAAACATGCAAAAACAAAACAGGGAACTAAAAGGAAATATATTTCCAAATTATGTATTGCTTTCCTAATGAACGCTTTCCAACCTAAAAAACCCATACATATTCTGTACTAGAATCAGTGGTGTCTTACAGTCATACACAACATTTAAATTTTATATTCATTAGCAGCAGTTTGAGGGAAAAACAACATGTCCCTAAGCATCTATGCCATAACAAAAAACCTCTTTCACTGCATAAAGAAGCTTCTGACCTGGTTAATCGTTAGGTATATTTATCAAGGAAAAATATTTCTTTGGTTAGAGCTGAAGACCAGAAATTTCTGAAATTTCTCCTACTCAATATCTAGAGCAACAATTTTAATGACTATCACAATTAGTTTTCTTTTCTGAGTTCAAGTGTCTTCTGAGCCACAAAACACTGAAGCGAAGCATGCTGTCCCAGGGAGCCCGAGCAGTAGCACTGTGTTCTGTGCACTGCTACCCAGGGTACTAACTGCAGAATTATCCTGCATACAGAGACCGTGATGCAGAAACCAGGGCTCCACTGTGCTTCGCATCAATGCTTGTCTTGGATCACGTAAGCACAAAGGGAAACTGACAGCAGGTAGAAAAATGAGGTTGGGAAAACAATAGGCTAAATCTGGTAAAACTAGCATCTGCTAAAGCACACCAGATGTGCAGCCACACCAGGAGTACTGCTGGTGTCACAGCAAGAGTAGAGTTTTGACATGGTACTCACTTTCTTTGAAAAGCTCCAAATGTACAGTATACACAGTTTCCAAGAAACATGGATATACTCACTTAGTGAAGGTTTGCGTTGAATGACTCGTGTGGTAAGAATTAAAAGATACTCAGCTGACGTAGTAAAGAAGAAAATTCAACAGTGTTCTTAAAGGCAGAATTCACATTCCCAAACACTTACCTGAATGGACCTGGCTTCATCACATGGGTCAAGGCCCTAAGGTTATAGTGATCCTTATATTTAATAAGGATTCTCTCTCATAGAAGTTCAGGCTGTGTGCTGGAAGAAAAAGGCAAGTTCCTGAAAATGCTATTGCAGATGAACTGGCCTGACTGAAATATGTCGGGAAAGGGGCATTAGGACAAGATGCCTTTATTACAGAGCCAGCTGGGCAAGATGGAGTCTACTAGAAGCCTGGAAAGAGAATTAATAAGTTAGTTTGGATGACACTGACCTCAGATTGACAGCTGGATGTCTACTCTGGGACACAAGAGAGGCAGCCCGAGATTCAAAACTTCTGAAGCACAGCTCTTATTGTTCTGTAGAACAATGCTTATCTATATCCATGGCTTGTATGCCTTTCACCTCTTGTTTACTGCAGATTGACAAAATGGTATGTGACATACAGACACAGAACTTGAGGTAGCAATGGCTATGGTCAAGAAGCCATTACTACTAATAGCTAAACTAATCTACTAATCAGGAAAGAGAAATGCTTAGCAATTTCTTAGAAATGTTGTAACAACACAGAACTCTCTGCCTTCTTGGATGAAAAAAATCCCAGAATATTCCACTGTCAGAGTTCAACAGCGGCTGAGTGAACTATACCTCACACCATCCACAGCCACGATTTTGGTCCACCTACCCCTGTGGGACTTCAGCTCACCAGAAAAGTAGAATCATAGAATCAACTAGGTTGGCAAAGACCTTTAAGATCATCAAGTCCATTCTAAGTACTTACTGCTAAATGGGGCATAAGAGCTCTGTGTGGAGAGAATGTAGAGAAACTATCATCTAATCAAGGTGATGACAAGAGCTGTACTTGTCTATTTTTTTAAAGACAACTTCATTTTAGTCCAAGTATTTCATTCCACAATTGCAGAATGCCGTGCTGACTGTAAGCACCATAAACAGATTATTCATTCCTATATTATTTCAATCTGCAAATAGCGTTGGCTTCTTAAATGGCATCTGCAGCTTGCCAGACTGACTGTTAATGTAGCTCCCTAGGAACCATTAGGTCTTTTAGAAACATTCAGGACATTTTTAAAAGCTTTGTTATTTAGCTTCTAATAGTTCCATCAGGACCATTAAATCTATCAGGTAAATAGGTCTTCGAAATTATTATTTTTTAACCACACATTAGTGGTTCCTAATGACTGTGAAGATACTGTTACACTCCATTGAGTATGCTCTTAGAGCATATTGATATGCACAGTAAAATGCATGTAAATACATGTGTATTTACCTCTCATGAATGTTGCCTCCTTTCAGAGTTAAAACACCATTTAATGTGTTTCCTAAAATAATCAAAATCGCATAATTAGAGCAAGTTAAAGAGTAACAATTTTAAATGTGCACATTAAATAAATTTCTTTCCACTGTCCCAAAATCCTTTGCTAAATACGAGCAGTACTTACAAAGGCAGGCAAGAACTTTACAAAGCTATAATCCCTTTTCCTTTGTTACGGCTTACTAACAGCACACAAAATTCCTTCTGCCCAGTAGGCTACACACTGCATTGAAAATCAGGGAGTATATGTTACAAACCAAGATGTATCATTTGGATAAAAATATGTTATATAATGAAATAATCATTACGAATATAATTGCGATTTAATCCTTAGCTCGAAATCTGTCTCAAAATAATTATAAGATTTTTGTTTCTAGCAAAAAGCAACCTAAAGAAGTACCCTCAAGCTACCCATATAATTGCAGTTCAATCCAACTGGCATTTCATTGTGGGCAAAAAGGAATTGAGACCATGCCTTTAATTAGGAAGTAGAAAGGAAGCAAAACAACCAAGTTCACTGGAGAGACACAAATAAGTGAATTTATGCATAATATCTGACATAGAACTAACTAGGGTATTAACTCTCTCTTCACAGAAAAGAAATTGGGGTGGTTTGATTTCAGCTAATCAGTGGGTGTGCACAGGCAATCTGAACAGACCTTGCAGATGGAAGCAATAGCTGCTTGTCCTGAGCATAAATAAACGAAGTCAGAAGAAATTACTTTGAGAATTGACAAAATCCCTTGGATCAAAAGCAAACTACAGCTTTACTCTATTCCCAAACTGACTGAATAAAACATATTCTAAAGAAAAAAGGCAAAAAAGTTTAAACCAAGACAAGATATTTTTCACTGGCGTATGATCTGTGCCAACTAAGAAAGGCTAGCAAAGAGCCCTCAGGAAAAAGCCACCGATACTCTGAGAGATAATTAAGAGTCTGCTATCAAATGTTTCTTTGAATCTCAGTGTCTTATGTATACAAGTATAGGGAGAGGTGTAAGAAAAGGTCAGTAACACCAGGAAATAATAACCTAATGGGCAATAATTTGTACATTAAGTATTGTTTTCAATCATTTCCTCAAGGCAATTCCTTTCTAACTGCCCAAAGTCAGAACACACATCCATTAAGGCTACTTTTCTGCAACAGTAATCAGCAGATGGGATTGCCAATTGCTTGCCTACCAGGACAGCTTCTGTACAGATATGCCACCAAGTCAAACCAATGCAGATTTTCCCTAGTTCTGCCATTAACTATAAATCACTCTGTAGTTCAACCTTCTGTTGAAATACTACCACTCTATTTTATAAGTGCTCAATATATATGTAAAAACATTGGGTATATAAAGTACTGTATATGTATAGAATATTAAATATAAGTTTATATATGCAGCATCTACTATAATATATATTGTTCTATATTATAGAATACTAAAATATATTTTTAGTAATTGTTAGTAATATAGTACAGAACGTAATTATATATAGTACAGAATAAAACTCAAAATTCAAGGTATGTCCAAATGAAATATATGTCAGTAAGTGGGACTGAAGCTTCCCCTCGCTTTTTGCCCAACGTGAAGTCTCAATGAAACTGATCTTTTGAACCAAATCCAACTGTAACTTGCTACACTGCATCTGCATTGCAAACATCTTGAAATTTCCTTAAGAACCAATGGACAAGTTCTACACACTCTGTGTGGTACCACCATACAAATTTAATTTAGCTCATGAATCATTCTTTTGCTACGTATGGGAAGTCAAAAAACCCCACGGTGTGACTGAAAACACAGACCTCTGAAGTTTCATAACTGGAGGATTTGGCACTGGGCTGATTGATCAAGACATCAGTAGGAAACATGAAACTTCTAGCACTGGGGCTCCTGCTTACTGATGGGTGAAGTTATAGGAGCCCTGCAGCAGAATTATCCTTACTTATATGATCTCAATCTGTTTCCTATTGATTTTTCTTACACAACAGTAAGTTTTGATTAACTTTAGTAACAACGACTGCTTCGAAATGCCTTGAATTGATCAGATATAAGGATTTCCTGTTAAGTAGAAATTAAAAATATATTTCTTCCAGTATCACAATTAGGAAATGCCTTCCTCTTTGCAAAGGTATAAATGAAAAGATTGTAATGTTCCACTAGCCATTTTGTTGACTTGGAAAGTCATTAGGACATCTCCCAGAAGTGATCTAACCAAAGGCAGAAGTTTTTCTCTGTTAACACATATGCACAACACTGCGTATCCTACAAAGACTGCACATCTCACCTTCTGGTACACCTCACAGGAACCAGAAGATACCACACTTGCAGGAACTGAGAAATATATAATACTAGCAATATGCAATATAACAACATAAACAAAAACACACTTATAAGCAAAGCTTGTGAAATAAAACCTGCCAGAGTAGGCAATGGAATGCTTCAATATTGTGTTACTGCACCAGATAGCAATCTTCAAAAAGTTTTTTTGTCAGGTCCAATACGTATCAAACTGGCTGATTTGAAATGTTTTGTCTTCTGAACTGTAAATTTTTGCAAATGCTGCAGATCTTTCAAGAGAAATTAGAGACGTTTAACATCTTCAGGGAAGTTCAAAAGGATTCTATACTGTCTGGTAAGGACAAAGTACAAAAAGAAAACAAATCGAATTGCTGATAAAAAAGTGCATGTGCAAACACACCAAACAAAACAAAGATAAACTGCCTTAGTAAGGGTAAGGCAGTTCATTAAATTATGAATTTAAGTATTGCACTTACAGCGTAATAAATAACCTTCTTCTGCTATCAGTTTGTATCAAATTAAGCAAATTATAAATAAGTGCCATTTGACTGGCTCTATCAGCCTGAAGTGTCAGGATTTGGTCCACATGCTTCCACTTCCAAGCTGAAGGCTGCTTATCAGACCCAGCAACATTCCTTTTCTTAATTTTGTTTTTCTTTCTTCAATAAGCAAAAAGTAAAAAAGTAAATATACATTTAGGGGTTGATTTTTTTTAAATCTAAAACTGTTATTATTTTAAACAGAATTTGTGGTCAATAGCATGTATTTCTGGCTAAAGCCTGATGACCCCAAAAGCTTTTGCACAGATCACCTCTAAAAGGAAAAGTCTATTTAAAATGAAATTAAACCATATGCTGCTGCTTTTAGTTAGGCTTCATGGCTGCATTTGGTGCATTTCTGTCTCCTAAGGGAAAAGAAAAAAACCCAACACTGAAATATATTAATAGATTCACGGCATTTGTAAACCCAGGAAGGAGAGAGACCAAAGGGTATATATGGTAGTTATTAGTGCTGACAAAAGAAAGGATCTCTGTTGCATCTCTGTTGAGTTGAACATGCAAGAGACAGAGACACAAGTTTCTTCTTCCCTGTTACCAAGAATCCTACTAACAAATTCCACTGCCCTTTCCTGGAAAGCAGATGTGGAGAATCACAATCCATACAGACAACTACTGCAGCTGCTAACATTGCCTTAGTTTCCAGTTAAATGCAGAAAAGATGAGATCACTATTGGAAGAGCACTGGCGGTGGTTTTCCATGTTAAGCCTGTAGAGCTGAAAATGGAATTCACCCTGCCCCACAACTTCTCAGAACAATTGATAGCAAAACCCCTACAAGAACAACGCCACTTGAGTTTTGGGTTCTATAGATCCTTCCTGCTTTAACTTACATTTCTTTTCATGTATTTGCTCCTAATAGAGAGCCAAAGTGGAAGCATAATCAACCATCTCCAAAAACTGCACAACTTCTATTGAAGCACATAGAGCAAACAATACAGAGCAGATTTGGGTTTCTCTACTTTTTTCTGACATCCTTTGAAATCTGTAGTTCTGTGAGAATAATGCTTGAATAGTTATCTTCTACTTATCTGATACAGATCCAAACTGACAGGGCAGCATTTAAGATCATCAGATCACTGTAGTTGCTCTAGTTGGTAGCTGCTTCTGTGGTTTACAGCAGTTGAGTTCATCACACAAGCTCTTGTAAATGCAAGCTTTTAGATTTGCATCTCTGCACTCTGGTATGCAAGCAACAAAGAGACTTGAGTACCCACACCTTGCAGTTCAAAGATAACTTTCCTAACACTTTCACTTTTCATAATGTCTAAAATGACATTTTTCTCCTCCTGTTTCATGAGAAGCAGGAGTTTATTATTTTTTTCAGACATATTTGTTCAACAAAAGTCCAACCCTACACTCCAGATCAATGTAACTTACAATTTCCTGTATCTCTTCAACATTTCACATCTTAAAGCACTAGAATCTCTTCCATAACATTTATCCACTGTAGAAATCTCACACCATTTCAAAACAGTCAAGAGAAAATCTCCCACTGGTACACACTCTGGATAGTGAATGATGTGTATCTTGAGAGAAATATTGTGGAATCGATGCTAGAGATCAATCATGTTAAAGAAATACAGTCATTTGGGACAGTAACTTTTGCAGGGCAGAAAGCAACTCCACTAAAAAAAACACTTTGGGCACAATGTACATTTGTATGCATATGATTGTGCAGAAGTTCATTTATAATAGATCTCGGGAGATGCTGTAGCTTGCATGCAGAGACTGAGGACTCTGCAAGAGAGATTTACTATTGCTCTCCCCACGTTTTATTATGGAAGGTTTATCATCAATATTAAAGTTTAATTCCCCCAAAGCAGTGCATTAATACACTCATAAACTTTAATACCTAGAGCTTTGTGCCCACCTTCATCGTATATTGAACACAATTGCTGAACAGCAGTTCTATATTTTCCTATGGTTCTTTTTCATAATAAAGGGATTTCAGAAATATTTCAAGAGCAGAGTAATGTTGATGCACTACATTTTGCCTAATTTAAAATGTCTGCCATGCAGAAAATTGAGTTTTATGGTTTTCAGAGGAAAAACAAAGGCTGAAGACCCCTGGCTCTCACAGCTCACTGTTTTCAAGCAATTTTGCTAATCATGTGTGGACCTTTTGGTATATTTATTATTTATTGCTTGCCCCTAAAACCCACTTTCAAGTTCACACATAATCATTTGGGTTTATGCCCTTCCATTATTTAAAAGTCATCTATAGGTCTGTGTAATAAACTTAGTGCTGGCAGTAATTTCCCACTAAAAATCACTCTGCTGTTCCAAATACTGTAAATACTTGTAACAGGCCAGTGCCTGTCCTAAGAGTCTCCTCAGCTCCCTACACATACCAAGGTATCTTATTAAGCAGCTAGTTAGCATCATGGCATATAACAACATTACTTATGTGTTGCGTGCACTGAGAAGACAGCCATGGACACAGATTACAGACAGCCAACACACTAAAAGGAAGGAAGGACACGGTAAAAAGTGAAAGAAAACAGGAAAATAAAGTCAATTTAGTTGCAATGAAAGAAAGCAAACAGCAGCCTTCCTTACAGGGGGAAAATAAAAGTACTCCCAAGGACATTATCATTTGTCAGAATTGCTGCTGCTCTTTCTTTGACATCATGGCATACACGGAAGAAAGAAGGGGAAATTCACATTATCAGAACAGCTTTAAAACCAGCTTTTAGTATCTGACACAGGATATACCAAGAACCCACATAGACAAAAAAAAACCCCAAACAACTGTCTGAGTGAAACCTTAACTCAGTATATAATTTATTTAATTTGGTTTCCGCTGCCTATAATTGCTTCAATCCTCAAGAACAGCTGGCAGGCACCAAGAGAAAACACATAGTTAGGACAGCAACAGAGAAGGGTTTAATTAATTTTTAAAACCTTTGTATTTTATTTAGCTTCTGCTGCCATCTACAGTAATCATCACAAATCTGCACAAAGACCAGGTACAGCACTAAGAGCAACAAAATAAACCTTCAGCACAGTAACATCTGGGCTAGAAACGCACCAGGGGACTTTCACTGTCACTGGAAGATCTAATGAGCCCTCTTTGTAGATAAACTCCTTCCTTCAGTTGGGGTCCAAAAATTCATTTACAGCTACTTGTCAGCTCTGTAAATGAATTAACTCATCCACATAGCACACAGATACAGGCACAGGCTCCCTGAGTCCGTGCAGATCAACAAAGCATTGGCACTGGGTATGAACCCACAGAAGTTTTAATGTCTCTGTATAAGATTATCCCATAGGTATGACTAGCTCAATCCAGTTTCTAATTTTTCCATATGGTCACACCACAAAAAGATGGACACCATAAGGATTTAATTTGTTTAAAATATAGTTCAGTTGTTACTGTAATTAATGGAAATTTTTACATTCCAGGTAACACCAGGTAATGCTGCATTTCTTCCAAAACCTGTACATCTAATAACATGTTTGTGGCATAAGTAACATTCTGCAGGATGAAACAAAAAACTCCAAGCAAGAATGCAGCACCTGATGTAATGTTAAAATTAATTTAGAAGTAAGTAATTTGGAAAGACATTACACCTTAGACCCTAGCTTACTCATTCAATAACCAATGCATGATTCCTAGTTCTTTTAAGTCTTATCAGCAGTCCCCCTGTGATTTTCATCTCCACATTGTCAGTGTTATATAGCATTCACTTTCAGAATATATTGAGTTAAATCTGTTTGGGGTTTTTTGGGTTTTTTTCCCTCCTGTGATCTGTAGCTTTTCTTTTGGGGAATTTCTGCTGCTCCAACAGTTTGCAGATTTCTCCTGTCTACTGCATAATGACACCCATCTTTTTTTTTTTTAGTCTAAATGCAGCTGTTACTGGGGTCCCCATGTACAGTGTCAGTGAAGAGTAACATTGAAATAGCTACATTTCGAGCATACAATTCATTAAGAGATGGGCTTTAATGCAATCTACAGCATTCTTACTCCACTGATGGACTGACTGGGACCAGGCTCAAACTCAGTAATCACAGCAGTGGAGGGTATGATTATCAGAGAGCTGTCTAGTGAGTATCTTTGCTGAAATCCAGTATTCTCAGATGAACCCTAAGAAAAAAAGTTATCCAAAGCAAGACATTGGGGGGGGTCGACCATGCCCTCCCCGGGTGGGTGGGAGGTGTGTGTTAGAAAATATAATAATCTATTTTCTTTCACTTTTCCAAGACTATGACAAAGATTCAATATTCAAACTTACGTTGTATAAGCACGGAGAATATTTCTGAGGATCTAAGAAAGCCAGCTTAACCTTTTTTATTCATAACTTTTCGCATCTCCGTATTTGGTACTTACTAATTAAGTACTGTTAGAAGGTTAAAGCATCAAAATATTTGTTCATTTAAACTTCCGCCATCACTGTCATCTGAAAAAGATACAAAGTATTAACTGGACTGAGAAACCTAATTTAAGCCTTAAGAAAATCTTCTTAAGATATGTAAATACCAGTGTTAAAGAGAAAACAGCTTTTCTGGCTAGCTGTTAGCACACATAAGAACTATTAACTTCTTAATATTTTCAGCAAAAGTCGAACTTGAAACTGGTTTTGCAGTATTTTTTCCTCTGTTTTTCATTGCTGCAGGCCACAGCAACACCAGGTACAGCTTCAGCTTCTGATTACAGGACTAGACCACGCAGGCAGCCTGTAATGGTTACTTCAATGGTTACTGCTTTCACCCTACTGTAACCCAGCACTACTCCTCTAACCATGAGCTGCCACCCACAGCTGATGCCTGTTATTTGCCAGAGTCTGGCAGAGACAGCCACAAGGAGATGGGTCTAGGGCTGGTTTGCCACCCTAGGAACTGGTTTCTTTGCCTAAGTTACTCTTGCTATGCTGCAGTTATGAATTACACTAGGAACTGCATTGAACAGAAGAAGCCAAAGTGAAGACTTTGGTGGGTGATAAGGTGTGACAGACAGCCTGTTTTGGCATTTCTGCTTCACCACACTGCTTCCCTGAAACACAGAGGTGTTATGACCATCACACATTTACTGAATTTATCGAACTTCCCTGCAAAGACCAATGAAGACAAAGAGCTGGACTATATTATCTTGACCCCCCCCCAAAAAAACCCTAACTTTAAAAAAGCCACCCAGACAAATTAGAATCTTGCATCGCTTGAACAGCTTCAGGAACTTGCTGGAAGTTTCAAAACTGCTTTGAAATACTGAGACAGAAACACCCATTTTCAAAACTAACTTGTAGACAGAAATCACAAAATTTCATACCTATAGCACATTCCTTCTGAAGCTTTGTACTTTCCGTTATACTCATTGTACAACAGAAGTAAACACGAGAGTTAGAAGAATCTGGTGGTGCTGTAACACTGGGATACACATGGGCTTCCTTCCGGGCCTGTCCATTTCTGTTCCAGCACACATGGCCAGTCCACCAAATGAAAGGTTTTCACACCAGTGCTAACACTCAGAAGTGTTTCAGATGGAGTTAAATTTTTACCTTTCCTTCTTCCATCAATCACCAAATTACCTTCAACAACTTGGTAACAAACCAGCCCCCCTGCATGTCAGTAAGTAAGGATATTAGGAATATTAATGTAAAAGGTCCATAATATGTTTTCCCTTCATCTTAAATAAGGCAATATATGAAGTCAATAGGGAGAAAAATGAGACCTAAGAAGAGAATCCCATACGATAGTCTCAGAAAATACCTGTTCTGGTGATCAAAAAAGTGAATCTTGCCTCACAAAATTCCATTAAATGAATTCCTACAGAATTAGGATTATGCCCAACACTTCTCCTTTGCAGAAAATATACAAGTTTTTGCACAACTGTTGGAAACTAAATGATCTCAGAGTTGATCTTGAAGTGTCTTTTCCCTACTTGCTATGCATATAACATCCACGAGGATACAGATTCCTCTTAAGCCAGTGATCCATACTTCTAACAGCTTGCTGTAGTTTAGACGTGAAACCCTGTAACCTAGAAGACAAGCTTTCCTGAAATAAGCTTCTTACAGCCAAGTTAGGGGTTTTAAAAAAAATAAAGCATGCATTGATGTTTTATTAATAGGGCTGAAATCTGTAGGCTAAAAAATATTCAGTAAAGCTACCAAACCTATGTGTGATTTACATATTTTTTACCTCTGTATATTTTAGGGCCAAGTGTATTTATTTATTTAAGAGTTCCATCATTAAAATGTCACATGAACCTTGGAGAAACAGCTTCAGAGCTAAATGAAAATATGTTTATACTGTACTACACCTATTACATGTCAGTCTATGAAAACAGTGGCGAATGAGCTTTGCCAAGTTACATCTGAAAAGACATATGACTCATTTCAGAAAACAAGTAACTATATCTGCAGTTGAAAGGACAGGCAAAACTTCTGTCCAAACCACGTGGCTGAACACTTTTAGCATTCCAATTGGTGAACTATTTCCCAATTTAAAAAGTTATCATTAACTATGCAGTGGGAAGCGACATGAATGAAAAATGCAATTACTTACGACTTAATAACAGGATTATTTTTTTTTTTTTTTAAGAAAATGTAATATTATTACACTACTGAGGACGTAAGTGTCACTTTGTTCACACAGAATACCAAATATCAAAAGCAGTAACTGCTATTGCACAATCAAGTGGATGAAATTATAAAATTTATGGGATGCAGTCTTTTTACTGCAGAATAAAAAAGAAATCTAGGATTTTGCAGTCTGGGCTTGTTGTAATTAAAGCCATCGTTATAAATTTGCGACGGATGCAAGAGTTGCAAACAACCAATGCATTCACATGTACAACTAATTTGTTTCCTGGAAATATACCTGAAAATGTTCAAACAAAGAAGGTGGTGAGAAAGAAGATCTTGTCATTGAGGTACTTCTCGCACTTGAAAAGTCTAATTAATTACTAATTCTGGCATCAATTCCCAACACAGAGTTAGTTAAGTTCACCCATTTCAGTTGTCATTTGTAGAACACGAATAATGCTTTATCCTACTTTTTCCTTGAGCATCCACTTTATGGTGAACTCGCTTAAAGAACGTTTTTTAATGCCTTTCCAGAGCATGCACTGCAGTAGGCTTGCTGCCTCCATAAATTAAGAGCATGTCAAGGATACCCACTGCATGTGGGTTTGCTTTAGAAGCAGCCTGCAAAGCTAGTTTTCTTCACAAAGCAGCTGACAAAAAGCCTCATAGCTGGAGATCTCAAAGAACTTGAAGTGCTGCAAATACCAGAATTTTAACAGGCTGAGTATCTTTATGCAGTTACTCAGTGAAGAACAGTGACCCTAAGAAAGAAACAAAATCTCAAAGGGATACATTACTTGCAAATCTGTTTGTGACTCCAGATCAAATGCAAGACCGTATTAAAATTAACACCACATTAAAATAAAACTGCACTAAGAATATATGGCAAGAAATGAGCTACATTCTATAGAAACATCTGATGAGTTTTGGAATCTGAGCTTCAGGGAAGCTTGGGGGCTGGGCAGGCATGGCCACACAAGTGAAGCACTCAGAGTGAAGGAGGCCTGCATACTTTTCAGTAATTACATTTAAGATGCATCAAGATAAAAAAGTAACCACAACAATCTTGAATGGGTTAAAAACCAAACAAAAACAAACCCCTTGTCAATCATGCCTTTATTAAATCAAACAGTGCACACAGAAACTATCAGGCCAGTGTTCCATTTCAAATGGCCAATCCTAAGAAGTGAACACTGCACCACACGGGTAAACAAAGTGGGAGGTATTGCAATTGCAAAGCAGTCACTTATGGAGTTGTGACCGTGGGGTTCATAAAGTCAGGACAGCATTCCACATTCTACAGACCTTATGCATTTTCAGTAACCTGAAAGCATTGTAAAGGCAGAGACTCCAGCTAATACACAGACATCCGCAAAGCTACCCATGACTGCAATGCAGTTCCTGCAGTGCAGTCTCTGAGGTGGTGCCAACTCACTCCAAATGCCCCCAAGTGTAGAGAGCACGGGTGGCAGGCAGCCTTCCCACCTCACACCTCCTCCTCAATTTCTCACATCCAACACTATCTAGATACTCCAGAACTGATGCTCCACATACAATATCACTGAATTGCAAACAGTTTGATATAAATAATTTTGCCAGACTGACAGTTTTATCATGAGAAAACACTAATAATGAAAGCAAACAGTTTCACCATAATTTGACTGGCTAAAACTGACTGCCACATCAGTTTTAAACTTAGCACTGTGATCTGGACTAACTGAGGTTATGTG